>NC_067406.1:2624386-2714386 GCF_009764475.1 Pristis pectinata
ATGAGAGGAGACATGATAGAGGTGTACAAAATATTGAATAGATAGAGTAGACAGCCAGTGCCTCTTTCCCAGGGTACCAATGCTCAATACAAGAGGCCATGGCTTTAAAGTAATGGGTGGGAAGTTCAAGGGAGATATCAGAGGGAGGTTTTTCACCCAGAGAGTGGTTGGGGCATGGAATGTGCTGCCTGGGGTGGTGGTGGAGGCAGGTTCATTGGTCAAATTCAAGAGATTACTAGATAAGCATATGGAGGAATTTAAAATAGAGGGATATGTGGGAGGGAGGGGTTAGATAGTCTTAGGCGATGTTTAAAGTTTGGCACAACATTGTGGGCTGAAGGGCCTGTATTGTGCTGTACTGGTCTATGTTCTATGTTCTATAACATTCCGGGCAAAATACAACAAACCAATAGAACAAGACAAACTTAACTAAACACAGCACACTCAACAAAATATGGCAAAAAGCCCAAAACAAAAGTGAAAATATAACAAGATTCAACAAACTGACAAAATACTGCATGCCCATTAAATTAAAACAAACTGGGATAAATACAGCAAAGGAGACCAAATAAAATAAAACCAACAAAGTATGACAAATGGACAAAACCAAGAAATAAACAAATAAACCAAACAGTATATGACAAACCCAGAAAATACAACAAACCAGCACGCAATGGACACACCAGGAACATCAAACTCATCAGAATACAATGAAGCTACAAATTCTGACAAGTAAACTGTTTGACTTGAACACACAACACACAACAGTACAGCACAGGAACTGGCCCTTCGGCCCATGATGTTGTCCTGAACCCAACTAAACTAATCCCTTCTGCCTACACAATGTCCACATCCCCCCATCCTTTGTACATTTACAGCATGTGCCTATCTAAGAACCTCTTAAATTCCTCCATCGTATCTGCCTCGGCAGCACATTCCAGGCACTTACCACTCTCTGTGGGTAAAAAAATACTTGCCCCGCACATCTCCTTTGGTGTTCCCCCCCTCACCTTAAACATGTCCTCAGGTATTAGACATTTCTACCCTGGGATAAAGATCCCGGCTGTCTCCTCTATCTCTGCCTCTCATAATCTTATAAACTTCTATCAGGTCTCCCCTCAGCCTCTGCCGCTCCAGAGAAAACAGCCCACATTTGTCCAACCTCTCCTTATAGCTCATGCCCTCTAATCCAGGCAGCATCCTGGTGAACCTCTTCTGCGCCTTCTCCAAAGCCTCCACATCCTTCCTGTAATGGGGCGACCAGAACTGAATGCAATACTCCAGATGCAGTCTAACTAGAGTTTTATGAAGCTGCAACAGAACTTCCCAACTCTTGAACTCAGTACCTCATCTAATGAACGCAAGTGTGCCGTACGCCTCCTTTATCACCCTGTTAACCTGTACGGCCACTTTCAGGGAGCTATGGACTTGGACCCCAAGATCCCACTGTACACCAACACTGTTAAGGGCCCTGCCATTTACAGTGTACTGTCCCTTTACATTTGATCTCCCAAATGCGACACTTCACATTTGGCCGGGTTAAACACACAGGATGAAATGCAGTGAATCCCAGCAGTAAACACCAAACCTGACAAATGCAACAAAGTCCAAAGAAATGCAATAAAGCCCAAAAAAAATGCAAAACAAAATTGACAAACAACCCCATTAATACTGTGCAGCCCATGAATACATAAAAATAACAAAATACAGCAAATTGAAACATGCCAGAATACACACAGCAAGCTCGACCAAATATATCAAACCCTTCAAAATACAACAAGGCCCATGAAGTAAATCCTACCAACAAAATACAACAAATGCATCATTTTTACAGCAAAATCTGAGGAAATGCAACCTAGAGAACACGATATGACCACCAAAGCAGCAGTGATACAGCGGGTGGAGCCACTGCCTCAGAGCTCCAGAGACCTGGGTTCAATTCTGACCTCTCCTTCTGTCTGTGTGGAGTCCACACGTTCTCCCTGTAACTCTGTGGGTTCCCTGCACCCTCCCTGTCATCCTTCCACATCCCAGAGATATAGGCTGGTAGGTTAATTTGCTACTTTAAATGGCCCTTGTGCGTGGGTGAATGGTAGAACCCCCACCCCCCCCGCCCCGAATTGATGGGGGTGTGGGGAGAATTTGGGGTAAGATAGGATGAGTCTTAAAATAGATGTTTGATGGCTGGCATGGATTTTGTGGGCTGAAAAACCTCTTTCTATGCTGCTTATTCCTCATGACTCTTTGAGAAAACGCCACAAACACAGAAAATGCGACAAACCACAGAAATGCAATCCAGCTCACAAAATGCCCCATTCCCAAAAATTAAAATAGTAGACTGGTTTATTTAAAGGATAAAGTGTTACAGTTACGGAGAAAGTGCAGTGCAGGCAGACAATAAGGTGCAAGGCCATAACAAGGAAGATTGTAAGGTCAGGAGTCCATCTTATCGTACTAGGGAACCGTTCAATAGTCTTCTAACAGCGGGATAGAAGCTGTCCTTGAGCCTGGTGGTACGTGCTTTCTGGCTTTTGTATCTTCTGTCCGATGGGAGGGAGAAGAGAGAATGTCTGGGGTGGGTGGGGTCTTTTATTATGCTGGCTGCTTTACCAAGGCAGTGAGAAGTGTAGACAAGAGTCCATGGAGGAGAGGTTGGTTTCCATGATGTGCTGAGCTGTGTCCACAACTCTCTGCAGTTTCTTGAGGTCCCGGACAGAGCAGTTGCCGTACCAAGCCGTGATGCATCCAGATAGGATGCTTTCTATGGTGCATTGATAAAATATGGTGAGGGTCAAAGGGGGCATACCAAATTTCTTTAGCCTCCTGAGGAAGTCGAGGCACTGGTGAGCTTTCTTGGCCGCGGCATCTACGTGATTGGACCAGGACAGGCTATTGGTGATGTTTGCAACTAGGAACTTGAAGCTCTCAACCCTCTTGACCTCAGCACCATTGATGTAGACAGGTACATGTACACCGCCCCCTTTCCTGAAGTCAGTGACCAGCTCTTTTGTTTTGCTGACATTGAGGGAAAGGCTGTTGCCATGACACCATGTCACCAGGCTCTCTATCTCCTTCCTGTACTTTGACTTGTCGTTAGTTGACTCATCGTCACAACATTCCCAGCAAAATAGACAACATACAGCAAGTCTGGCAAAGTGTAACAGATTGGAGAAAATGGAACAGACTGGAAAATATGCAGCAATAAGCAAATCCTCAAAGCAAGAAAAATACAGAATATGCAAAAATATATACTGACATATACAGGATCGAAAGAGGCTGCAGAGGGTTGTAGACTCAGCCAGCTCCATCACGGACACAACCCTCCCCACCATCGAGGACATCTTCAAGAGGCGGTGCCTCAAGAAGGCGGCATCCATCACTAAGGACCCTCACCACCCGGGACATGCCCTCTTCTCGTTACTACCATCAGGGAGGAGGTACAGGAGCCTGAAGACCCACACTCAACGATTCAGGAACAGCTTCTTCCCCTCCGCCATCAGATTTCTAAACGGTCCATGAACCCATGAGCACTGCCTCGTTATTCTTTTTTTGCACTATTTATTTATTTTGTAATTTATAGTAATTGTATGTCCTGCACTGTACTGCTGCTGCAAAACAACAGATTTCACATCATGTAAGTCAGTGATAATAAATCTGATTCTGAACCCGACAAAAGTTGGAGTATTGTGCGTACTGGGAGCATTGTGCACAGTTCTGGTCACCTTGTTTTAGGAAGGACATCATTAAGCTGGAAAGAGTGCAGAGAAGATTTACGAGGATGCTGCCAGGACTCGAGGGCCTGAGGTATGGGGAGAGTTACATTCCCTGGAACATAGGAGACTGAGGGGTGACCTGACAGAGGTATATAAGATCATGAGGGGCATAGACAGGGGGAAAGCACATGGTTTTTTTCCCAGGGAGGGGGAGCTAAAAACAAGAGGGCATAGGTTTAAGTTCAGAGGTGAGAGAATTAAAAGGGACGTCAGGGGCAGCTTCTTCACACAAAGGGCGGTGCGTATTTGGAATGAGCTGCCAGAAGCAGTTGTTGAGGCGGGCACATTAGCAACATTTAAAAGCCATCTAGATAAGGAAATGGACAGGAGAAGTTTAGAGGGCTATGGGCCAAACGCGGGCAGATGGGACTAGCTCACTGGGTAACACAGTCGGCATGGACAAGTTGGGCCAAAGGGCCTGTTTCCATGCTGCATGACTCAATGAACCTAAATGTGCCAACTTTGACAAATAACAGAAAAACTTTCAAAATGCTACACAGCCAATAACCGGTTGCATCACGGTCTGGTACAGCAATTCGAATGCGCAGGAATGTAAGAAGCTGCAGAGAGTCGTGCACTCAGCCCAATACATCACGGGCACATCCCTCCCCACCATCGGGAGTATCTACAGGAGGCGCTGCCTCAAGCAGGCAACATCCATCATCAAAGATCCCCACCATCTGGGCCGTTGCCGTCTTCTCACAGCTCCCATCGGGCAGGAGGTACAGAAGCTTGAAGTCCCACACCACCAGGTTCAGGAACAGCTACTTCCCTTCAACCATTTGGTTCTTGAACCAACCTGCACAACCCTGATCACCACCACAGTTTAGCAACACTGTGACCACTCTGATCACTTTGCACTAAAATGGAGTTTCTTTATTAATTCTAATTGTTTTTTTGCTGGAAAAGATTGTGTACAATTTATGTTTAATTGATGTTTTTCTTGTGAATGCTGCTTATCTGATGCTCTGTGCCTGTGATGCTGCTGCAAGTAAGTTTTTCATTGCACCTGTGCACACATGGACTTGTGCAGATGACAATAAACTTGACTTTGATCTATCTGGATAATATAAGATATCTTTATTAATCACATGTACATCAAAACACACAGTGAAATGCATCTTTTGCGTAGAGTGTTCTGGGGGCAGCCCGCAAGTGTCGCCACGTTTCCGGCACCAACAAAGCATGTCCACAACTTCCTAACCAGTACATTTTTGGAATGTGGGAGGAAACCGGAGCATCCGGAGGAAACCCACGCAGACACGGGGAGAACATACCAACTCCTTACAGACAGCGGCCGGAATTGAACCCAGGTCGCTGGCGCTGTAATAGCGTTACACTAACCGCTACACTACCGTGCCTGCCCATGTAAACAAAAGCTTTTCACCGTATCTCGGTACATGTGACAACAATAAACCAATTACCAATTTAACCAGATGGGTTTCAGACAACCGCAAAATTTGAGAAGCACGACAAACTGCAGCATGAAATGCAATATACCCAAAGAAATTTGGTAGTGAAGGTTTGATCAAGGAAATAAAAGGGATTATATGACAGGTACAGACAACTGGAGTCGAGTGAGTCTCTTGAGGAAATATAGAAGGGTGCAGGAGAAAACCTGGGAAAGAAACTAGGAGGAAGTATATCAGGAGCAAAGGGGTAGCCAGGAAAAGGTCAGGTCCCCTTCGGGACCAAAGGGGTAATCTGTGTGTGGAGCCAGGGGCTGTGGGGAGGTCCGAAGTGAACATTTCTCATCTGTATTCACCGATGAGAAGGACTTGGAAGATAGTGAGGTCAGGGAGGGGTATTTTTGATAGTTTAGAGCTCGTCGGTATTAAAAAGGTGTTGGACGTCATGGGGTGTAGAAGGTTGAAAAATTCCCAGGCTGGATGAGATTTATCCCAGGTTGCTTTGGGATGTAAGGAGGGACCTGACAGCTTCACAATCTGGGCCTTGGTACTTCTCTCTGCAACTGGATTCTCGACTTCCTTATCGGGAGACCACAGTCAGTGCGGATCGGGAGTAACATCTCCTCCTCACTGACAATCAACCCCAAGGATGTGTGCTTAGCCCACCGCTCTACTCTCTCTACATTCATGACTGTGTGGCTAGGCACAGCTCAAACGCCATCAATAAATTCGCCGATGACACCACTGTTGTGTGGTGTCAACAGTGAAACTCAGATGGCGACAAGGAGGCGTACAGGAGTGAGATAGATTGGCTGGGTGAGTGCTGTTGCAACAACAACCTCGCACTCAATGTCAACAAGACCGAGGAATTGATTGTGGACTTCAGGAAAGGGAAGTCAGGAGAACACACACCAGTCCTCATTGAGGGGTCAGCGGTGGAAAGGGTGAGCAGCTTCAAGTTCCTGGGTGTCAACATCTCAGAGGATCTATCCTGGGCCCAACACATTGATGTACTCACAAAGAAGGCACGCCAGTGGCTCTACTTCATTAGAGGAGATTCACTATGTCACCAAAGACTCTTGCGAATTTCTGTAGATGTACGGTTGAGAGCATTCTGACTGGTTGCATCACCGCCTGACATGGAGGCTCCAACACGCAGGATCGCAAGAGGCTGCAGAGGGTTGTAGACTCAGCCAGCTCCATCATGGGCACAACCCTCCCCACCATTGAGGACATCTTCAAGAGGCGGTGTCTCAAGAAGGTGGCATCCATCGCTAAGGACCCTCACCACCCGGGACATGCCCTCTTCACGTTACTACCATTGGGGAGGAGGTACAGGAGCCTGAAGACCCACACTCAATGATTCAGGAACAGCTTCTTCCCCTCCGCCATCAGATTTCTGAACAGTCCATGAAACCATGAACTCGTTATTCCTTTTTTGTACACTATTTATTGATTTTTGTAACTCAGTCATTTTATATCTTTGCACTGTACTGCTGCCACAGAACAACACATTTCATGTCATGTCTGTCAGTGATAATAAATTTGATTCTTCCATTTTCATTAGCCACAGTGAGATACCAGGAGACAGGAGGAAATCTAATGTCCTTTGTTCTTCAATAAGGTAAGCCAGATAACCAGGTCTGTGAGCCTTGCATCAGAAATAGGGAAAGTTCTGGAGAAATCCCAAGGGACAGGATTTCTGTATATTTGGAAAGGCAGGGGCTGATGAGGGATAGTCAGCACGGCTTTGCGTGGGGGATATCCTGCCTCACTCATTCGAGTTTTTTGAGGAGGTAACTGGGAAGACTGTGGCATTCAGGACGAAGTGGTCAATTGAATTCAACGTTGGCTCAGTGGGAGAAGCCAGAGGGTGGTAGTAGATGGTTGTCTCTCTGACTGGAGGCCGGTGACTAGTGGTGTGCCGCAGGGATCAGTGCTGGGTCCGTTGTTGTTTATCATCTATATTATTTGCTGGATCAGCAAATTTGCGAATGACACCAAGATTGGGGGTGTCGTGGACAGTGAGGAAGGTTATCAAAGCTTGCAAACTGATCTGGACCAGCTAGGAAAATGGGCTGAAAAATGGCAGATGGCATTTAATGCAGACACATGTGAGATGTTGCACTTTGGGAAGACAAACCAGGGTAAGACTTACACAGTGAATGGTAGGGCACTGAGGTGTGCAGTAGAACAGAGGGACCTGGGAATACAGATCCATGGTTCCTTGAAAGTGACAGCATAGGGTCATAAAGAGAGCTTTTGGCACATTGGCCTTCATAAATCAGGGCAAGAGTTGGGATGTTATGTTGAAGTTGTATACAACGTTGGCGAGGCCTAATTTGGAGTATTGCGTGCAGTTCTGGTCACCTACTTATAGGAAAGATATCCCTGTACACTCATGACTGCATGGCCAGATTCTGCTCTAACTCCATCTGCAAGTTTGCAGATGATACCACCATTGTAGGCTGTATCTCGAACAGCGAAGAGTCAGAGTGCAGGAAGGAGATAGTGACATGGTGTCATGACAACAACCTTTCCCTCAATGTCAACAAAACAAAAGAGCTGGCCATTAACTTCAGGAAAGGGGGTGGTGTACATGCACCTGTCCACATCAATGGTGCTGAGGTCGAGAGGGTTGAGAGCTTCAAGTTCCTGGGAGTGAACATCATCAACAGCCTGTCCTGGTCAAATCACGTAGATGCCACGGACAAGAAAGCTCACCAGAGCCTCTACTTCCTCAGGAGGCTAAAGAAATTTGGTTTGTCCCCTTTAATTCTCACCAATGCACCATAGAAAGCATCCTATCTGGATGTATCACGGCTTGGTACGGCAACTGCTCTGCTCAGGACCGCAAGAAACTGCAGAGAGTTGTGGACACAGCCCAGTGCATCACGGACACCAACCTCCCCTCCTTGGACTCTGTCTTTACCTCTCACTGTCTTGGTGAAGCAGCCGGCATAATCAAAGACCCCACCCACCCGGGTCATTCTCTCTTCTCTCCTCTTCCATCGGGTAGAAGATACAGGAGCCTGAGGGCACGTACCACCAGACTTAAGGACAGCATCTATCCCACTGTGATAAGACTATTGAATGGCTCCCTTATACAATGAGATGGACTCTGACCTCACGATCTACCTTGTTGTGACCTTGCACCTTATTGCACTGCACTTTCTCTGTAGCTGTGACACTTTACTCTGTACTGTTATTGTTTTTACCTGTACTACATCAATGCACTCTGTAGTAACTCAATGTAACTGCACTGTGTAATGAATTGACCTGTACTATCGGTCTGTAAGACAAGTTTTTCACTGTACCTCGGTATAAGTGACAATAATAAACCGATACCAACACCAAGCTTGAAAGAGTGCAGAGAAAATCGCATCCATAACATCTCTCTATAGCAAGTTAGACGCGTCCTCCACCGTGAAGACCGACACAAAATAGTCATTCAAGGCCTCGGCCATTTCCACATTACCCAATATTAATTCCCCCTTCTCATCTTCCAAGGGGACCTACGTTCACTTTAGCCACCCTTTTCCACTTTATATCATTATAAAACCTTTTTCTATCTGTTTTTATATTTTGTGCTAGTTTACTTTCATAATCTACCTTCCCTTTCCTTCTTGCTTGCTTAGTGGTTCTTTGTTGCTTTTAAAGTTTTCCCGATCTTCCTGTTTCCCACTGCTCTTGGTGACTTTGTATGCATGAGCTCTTAGCTTGATGCCTTCCTTTATTTCCTCAGTTATCGAAGGCTGGCTCTCCCCACCCTTACTGTCCTTGCTTTTAACTGGAACATACTTTTGTTGAGCACCGTGAAAAATCTGTTTGAAAGTCTTCCACTGTACCTCAACTGTCCCATCATATAGCCTGTCCACGCGAGCCAACTCCTCCCTCATCCCATTGTAGTCTCCCTTGTTTAGGCATAATACACTGGTTTTAGATCGAACTATTGCATCCTCCACTTGTATGAGAAATTCAATCATACTATGGTCACTCTTTCCAAGAGGATCCCCAACTACAAGATCGTTAGTTTTACCTGTCTCGTTGCACAGGACCAGATCTAAGACAGTATTTTCCCCAGTACGTTCACTAACATGCTGTTCAGGAAAGCTATCATGGATGCATTCTGTAAAGTCCTCCTCAAGACTGCTTCGACCAACTTGATTCACCCAATCTATGTGCAAGTTAAAGTCCCCCATGACAACTGCCGTTCCATTCTTCCATGCATCAGATATTTCTTGGTTTACTGCCTGTGCCACTGTAATGTTATTATTCGGTGGCCTAGAGACAACTCCAGCCAGTGATTTTTTCCCTCTACCATTCCTAATCTCTACCCAGATGGATTCAACATTCTGCTCCTTGGATCTTATATTGTCTCTTGCTATCGCCCTGATCTCATCCTTAATTAAGAGTGCTACCCCACCTCCCTTACCTTCCTGCCTATCCTTCCGTATTATCTGATACCCTTGGATATTTAATTCCCTCTCATCTCCACCCTGCACCCATGTTTCTGTAATGGCCACTAAATGACACCCCTTTGTACTGATTTGTGCCACAAGTTCACTGACCTTGTTTTGAATACTATGGGCATTCAGATGAAGTGCCCTTACACTCATTGTCCTTTTAGAATCGAACCTTTGTGTGCTTTGCGTTTGACTTTTCTGTACTCCACTCTTACTTTTCTCTTTTCTAACTTTTGCTCTGGTCTCTGCATTGCTTCCCTCTGTCTTTCTGCATGGATTCCCACTCCCCCTGCCATACAAGTTTAAACCCTCCCCAGCAGCGCTAGCAAACAATCCCTCTAGGACATTGATCCCAGTCCTGCCCAGGTGTAGCCAGTCCAGTTTGTACTGGTCCCACCTCCCCCAGAACCGGTTCCAATGCCCCAGGAATCTGAAACCCTCCCTCCTGCACCACTGCTCAAGCCACAGATTCATCCTAACTCTGCTGCTCTTCCTGCTCTGACCAGCACATGGCACAGGTAGTAATCCTGAGATTATTACCTTTGAGGTCCTACTTTTTTAATCTATCTCCCAGCTCCCTAAATTCAGCTTGTAGGACCTCATCCCACCTTTTTCCTATATCGTTGGGACCTACATGCACCATGGCAACTGGCTGTTCACCCTCCCCTTCCAGAATGGTATTGGTATATTATTGTCACTTGTACTGAGGTACAGTGAAAAACTTATCTTGCATATCATTCATACAGATCAATTCATTACGCAGTGCATTGAGGTAGTACAGGGTGAAAACAATAACAGAATGCAGAGTAAAGTGTCACAGCTACAGGGAAGTGCAGTGCAGGTAGACAATAAGGTGCAAGGTCATAATGAGGTAGATTGTGAGGTCAACAGTCCATAAGGGAACCGTTCAATAGTCTTATCACAGTGGGATAGAAGCTGTCCTTGAGCCTGGTGGTACGTGCCCTCAGGCTCCTGTATCTTTTGCCTGATGGGAGGGGGGAGAAGAGAGAATGTCTGGGGTGGGTGGGGTCTTTGATTATGTCGGCTGCTTTACCAAGGCAGTGAGAAGTGTAGACAGAGTCCATGGAGGGGAGGCTGGTTTCTGTGATGCACTGGGCTGCGTCCACAACTCTCTGCAGTTTCTTGCAGTCTTGACAGAACAGTTGCTGTACCAAGCCGGGATGCATCCAGATAGGATGCTTTCCATGGTGCATTGATAAAAGTTGGTGAGGGTCGAAGGGGACATGCCAAATACCCTGCGACTGCTCCGAGACATCTCTGACCCTTGCACCCAGGAGGCAACACACCAACCGGGAGTCCCGTTTGCGGCCATAGAAGCTCCTGTCTATTCCCGTTACCATGGAATCCCCGACCACTAGAGCTCTGCCAGTCTTTTTCCTGCCCTCCTGTGCAGCAGAGCCACTCACGGTGCCATGATCCTGGCTACTGCTGCCTTCCCCTGATGAGCCATCTCCCCCAACAGTATCCAAAGCGGTACATCTGTTTTGGAGGGAGATGACCACAGGGGACTCCTGCACTACCTTCCTGCTACAGCTCTGCCTGTCGGTCACTTGTTCCCTAGGCCTTTAAGCTGCGGTGTGACCAACTCACTCAACGTGTTATCCACAACACTCCCAGCACAACTGATGCTCCAAAGTGAATCCATGCACAGCTCCAGTGCCGTGATGCGGTCTGTCAGGAGCTGCAGCTGGACACACTTCCTGCACGCGTGGTCGTCGGGGACACCGGCAGCCTCCCGGAGCTCCCACATTGCGCGGGGGGAGCACGACACGGGTCTGAGCTCACCTGCCAGGACTAAAAAGCTTTGAGGAAAAATAAAGAGACAGAAAAGAAGGAATAAAATCCTACCCTCACCTCACCTTAGTGTTGCTCACCCTCCTCACTGAAGCCTGGTATTCGCTCTCAAAATGGCTGCTCCAAAATGGCCACTTTGCTTGACCCTAACTTCTTATTATCAGCTACTGATAATTAGCTAATGAGCCAATCACCTATTAACTAACAATTAGCTGACTTACCTCAAATTCCTGCAAGTGAAACGCACAAGTAAGCAAGAAGATTCGCTTCTTTTCAAATCTCCCACTCTTGCTCCAAGTCTCCAACTCCCTAACCTCCGCCTCGTCTCGCCAAAGCCTCGGCTCCCCACTCTCTGGCCCACTCCCAAAACGGCCGCCCCACTTGACCCTTAGTCCTTTCTTTTGGCTGCTGTTAACTCGCCAATGAGCCAATCAACGATTAACAACTTGAAAATGTGCCTCCTTCAGACTCCTGCAAGGTGAAACTCCCAAGCACAAGCACAATCTCCCGCTCCAAATTTTGCTCTAAATTCCAACAGAATGCAACAAAATCAAAAAAGGAAAACAAAGCCAACTGAACACAACCCACTAAACAAAATACAGCGAGGTCCACAAAGCACAACAAGCCTACCAAACTGGACAAAACCTGACAAAATAGAACAAAATCATAAAGGTACAACATCCTGACAAAGTACAATGAACAGACAAGCTGCCACAAATTTGATAAACGACAGCCAACCCAACATCATAAATCAAAATCAAAGTCATAGTACAGGTAAAAACAATAGCAGTACAGAGTAAAGTGTCACAGCTACAGAGAAAGTGCAGTGCAATAAGGTGCAAGGTCACAACAAGGTAGATCGTGAGGTCAGAGTCCGTCTCATCATTTAAGGGAACCGTTCAATGGTCTTATCATAGTGGGATAGGAGCTGTCCTTAAGTCTGGTGGTACGTGCCCTCAGGCTCCTGTATCTTCTACCTGATGGAAGAGGAGAGAAGAGAGAATGACCCGGTTGGGTGGGGTCTTTGGTTATGCTGGCTGCTTCACCAAGACAGCGAGAGGTAAAGAGTCCAAGGAGGGGAGGTTGGTGTCCGTGATGCACTGGGCTGTGTCCACAACTCTCTGCAGTTTCTTGCGGTCCTGGGCAGAGCAGTTGCCGTACCAAGCCGTGATACATCCAGAGCTGCTAATGTGACTGACTCCACTCTCCTCTTGGACTCCAACCTACCCCCTTCTGAATGTGCAGCCGTCCATTCACTCAGAACCAACCCCGATATCGTCATTAAACCCACTGACAAGGATGGTGCTGTGGTGGTCAGATCAACCATCTCGCAGAGGCCAGACGTCAGCCCCCAGACACCTCCTCACACCTCCATTTGGGTCATGACCCCACATCGAACATCAGGCCATGGTCACCATTGAGATCCTCATTTCCCTTGAGAGATCTTTCCTCCACAGCTCTCAGCCTTATAGCATCCCAGCTCTGCAAAACTCACTTGTCCCCTGCCCAAAACCCCTGGCAGGCCCATTGTTTCAGTCTGCTCTTGCTCCACTGAACTTATTTCTAACTGGACTCTATCCTTTCCCCTCTGAGCCAGTCCCTTCCCACAGATCCAGGACACCTCTGATGCTCTCCGCCAGTTTGACCGTTTCTAATTCCCTGGTCCCAATAGGGCCACCTTTCCCATGGACCTACATTTGGGATTTGTGAGCAATTACATTTGGAATACTGTGAGCATCTTTGAGCTCCGTATCTAAGGAAGGATGTGCTGGCCCTGGAGAGGGTCCAGAGGAGGTTCACAAGAATGATCCCAGGAATGAAAGGGTTAATGTATGGGAGAGTCCAGGACCAGAGGGCACAGCCTCAGAATGAAGGGACGTGCCTTTAGAACTGAAAGGAGGAAGAATTTCTTCAGCAAAAGGGTGGTGAATCTGTGGAATTCGTTGCCACAGTCCTCTGTGGAGGTCAAGTCACTGGGTGTGTGCCTTAAATTGTTAGGTTCTTGATAGGTGAGGGGGTTACACATTATAGTGAGAAGCTGGGAGAACAGGGTTGAAAAAAATCAGCCATGATTGAATGGCGGAGCAGACCCGATGGGCCGAATGGCCTAATTCTGCTCCTATCAATCCCTCTACATCCCACATCAGGATGGTGTGAGAACCCTCCACTTCCTTCTCGAGCAGAGGCATTATCAATTCTCTTTCATCAACGCACTCATTCGCCTGTTGAACTTGTTCTCACATGGAACAAATTCTCCCTGAACTCCATTCACTTTCTCCAGATTAAAGGGTGCATCTGTGGGCACTCAACACGGGCTGTGCCTGTCTTTTTGTGGGACTGTTAACATTGTTAACAAAGCCCCTGACTGCATCTCATCCGTTTCCCACAGCTCTGCTCTCACCCCTTGCCCTCCAGCGCAGAAGGACAAGGACGGAGATCCCCTGGTCCCCACCAGCCTCCCCACCAGCCTCTACAGTCGACAGATCATTCTCCGCGATTCCCACCACCTTCAAAGAGGTTCCAGCACCAGACGCATCTTCTCCTCCCCTCCCCTCTTAGCATTTTGCAGGGACCGTTCCCTTTGCAACTCCCCGGTCCACTCTCCTGTTCCCTCATTCTTACAGCAGCTCCCTTTGCAGCTGCAGACGATGCAACCCCTGCCCTTTTACCTCTTCCCTCCCCACCATCCAGAGACCCAAACAGTCCTTCCGGCTGAAGCATCTTCCAATCCAGTCTGTGTGGTCTCCTCTGCAGTTGAGACACCAAACACAGATCACTTTGCAGGCCACCTGCGTTCTGTCCCTGAACTACCTGTTGCCCGCCACTTTAATTCCCCATCCCACTCCCGCTCCGAATTATCAGTCTGGGACCTCCTGTTCTGTTGCACTGAAGCCCAACACAAGCTTGAGGAACAGCACCTCATCATAGAATCATAGAACAGTACAGCACAATACAGGCCCTTCGGCCCACAATGTTGTGCCGACCTTTAAAGCTCGCCTAAAAACTGTCTAACTCCTTCCCCCCACATATTCCTCTATTTTAAATTCCTCCATATGCTTATCTAGCAATCTCTTGAATTTGACCAATGTACCTGCCTCCACCACCGCCCCAGGCAGCGCATTCCATGCACCAACACTATCTGGGTTAAAAACCTCCCTCTGACATCTCCCTTGAACTTCCCACCCATTACTTTAAAGCCATGCCCTCTTGTATTGAGCATTGGTGCCCTGGGAAAGAGGCGCTGGCTGTCCACTCTATCTATTCCTCCTAATATTTTGTACACCTCTATCATGTCTCCTCTCATCCTCCTCCTCTCCAAAGAGTAAAGCCCCAGCTCCCTTAGTCTCTCCTCATATTCTGTCTGGGCACACTGCAGCCTTCTTCGTGCTGGGAATTGGTTTATTATTGTCACATGTACCGAGGTACAGTGAAAAACTTTTGTGTGCGTGCCATCCAGACAGATCATTCTGTACATCAGTACATTGGGGTGGTACAAAGGAAAACACAATGCAGAATAAAGTGTTACCGTTACAGAGAAAGTGCAGTGCAGGCAGACAATAAGGTGCAAGGGCTATGATGAGGTAGATTGTGAGGTCATTTTGTATCAGTTGTCTGTCTGTGCTACTGGTTCGACTTGTTTATTCCCTCTCTCTCTCTGGAAGTGGAGGGCGTGCCCAGCCTGACCTGCCCGGCACGTCCTCCTGCTCTGCATTTTGCAACTCCCACATTCTTTAGTCTACGTTCTCACTCTCTGACTGCTCCCATTCACTCACTGACCAGATAACCTTGTTCACAGCTTATCCCCATGGTCACCCCGGTCTTACCCTGCCAGAGACATCCCCCCTCTCCTATCCTCCCTTGAAGTTTAACGAGCTTCTTTCATCTGTTTCCCAGCTCTGACAAAGGGTCTTTGACCTGAAACATTAACTCAGTTCCCACAGATGTGCCCTAATTCCCAGCATTTTCTGTTTTTATTTTAGATTTCCAGCATCTGCAGTTCTAATTCTTTCTGCCATTAAACGCGAGGAGCCTTTGCTTGATATTCACCCTATGTTCCCAAGTGTGAGCAGGGGATATTATAAAATAAAATGTTAAGCATTAGTTAGATTAATAACTTGGATAATCGAGCACTAGCACAGAGAAAAGTTAAGTGCTGTTGATCTAACTCTGACAGAAGACAGCAGATGCACAGTCCTGCTCATTGGCCACATTCACATTCTGCGGGACTCGAGGACTACCAGCCCATGGCTTCTCAATAACCTCGGCAGAATACAGTACACACAACAGAAAATCAGGCAATGTCCAGCAAACACAGCAGAGTGCAGGAAACCCGGCGAAGTACAGGAAACCTGGCAAAGTACAGGAAACCCAACAATACAACAAACCTGTAAAGTACACCAACCTCAGCAAGAATACAAGAACCCTCAAAAAAGTACAGGAAACCAGGCAAAGTACAAGGCGGCCAGCAACGTGCAGCAAAGCTGGCAACATACAACAGACCCAGCAATGGACAGGAAGTACAACATGAGTGACAAGATACAGTACAACTACCATGACATCCAGGGGATCCAGGGGAACGTGACAAATTGGATCCAAATAGGAGACGGGGTGAATGACGGATGGTTGCTTTCGTGTTTGGAAGCCTGTGACCAGTGATGTACCACAGGGATTGATGCAGGAACCCTTACTATCCATTATATACAATATGCATCACAGCTTGGTACGGCAACTGCTCTGCCCGGGACCACAAGAAACTGCAGAGAGTTGTGGGCACAGCTCAGCACGTCATGGTAACCAGCCTCCCCTCCATGGACTCTGTCTACACTTCTCACTGCCTCGGTAAAGTAGCCAGCATAATCAAAGACCCCACCCGCCCCGGACATTCTCTCTTCTCCCCCCTCCCATCAGGCAGAAGATACAAAAGCCTGAAAGCACGTACCACCAGACTCAAGGATGGCTTCTATCCCGCTGTTATAAGACTATTGAATGGTCTCTGGTATGATAAGATGGACTCTTAAGGTGAGAGGGGGAAAAATTCAAAGGAGATGTGCAGGGCAAGTTGTTTTTTTTTACACAGAGAGTGGTGGGTGCCTGGAATGCGCTGCCAGGGGTGGGGGTGGAGGCAGGTATGATAGAGGTGTTTAAGAGGCTCTTAGATAGGCACATGGATGTGCAGAGAATGGAGGGAGATGGACATTGTGTAGGCAGGAGGGATTAGATTAGTTGGATGTTTAATTACTAGTTTAATTAGTTCAGCACAACATGGTGGGCTGAAGGGCCTGTTCCTGTGCTGTACTGTTCTGTGTCCTATGTTCTGTGTTCTAAGGCTAACCAGATTAGCAAAACAAGCAAAATACAAGAAATTCAACAAACTGCAACAAGTTCAAAAAAAGTACAAAATATCAGTGAATGACGTTCTATTACAAAATGAAACGGTGAGTTCCTGATATAATTTGCTCACGTTGACGTTTCAATCCAGAGGAGTTCACTGAGTGAACCCAGGTTCCCTGGCCACAGGAAGGGGTTTGTCACTTGATAATTCCTCCAGGCTTTTGCATTGATAACAGTCACCAACTAAAACAGCAACCCCAATAAAGTGCAAACAACGCCCCTTCAAAATTCAACATGGAGTCAGAGAGCACGGAAACAGGCCCTTCGGCCCAACTGGTCCATGCTGACCAAGTTGTCTAACTGAGCCAGTCCCATTTCCCCGCATTGGCCCATCTCCCTCTGAACCTTTCCTATCCATGTACCTTTCAAACGTTGTAATTGTACCCACCCCAACCACTTCCTTAGGCAGCTCGTTCCACACACCCACCACCCTCTGTGTGAAAAACTTGCCCCACAGATCTCCTTTAAATGTTTCTCACTTTAAACCTCTGCCCTCTAGTTTAGGAACTCCCTTACACTGGGGTAAAAGACCCTGAATCACCTTATCTATGCCTCTCACGATTTTATAAACCTCTATAAGGTTTAGGTAGGTGACATATATCAACCACCTATGCTCCAGGGAAAAAAGCCCAGCCTGTCCAGCCTCTCCATATAACCCAAACCCTCCAGTCCCGGTAACATCCTGGTGAATTTTTTCTGCACCCTCCCCAGTTTAATGCCATCCTTCCTACAGTAGGGCGACCAGAACTGTATCCACATGTGGCCTTACCGGCATCTTATACCCACTTCAGTGACTCCCAGGTCAGCTTCTGACCTAGAGTCCTGTCAGTGTCTGCAAAAGCCCTAACCCACTGCCTTCAATGGGTGCTGGTTTTAACCAGAGCGACTTGCTGACACAATTGAACCTGTTGGGGTGATGAGCCTCTGAGCTGTGTTATATACAACACACCCAACCAGTCCATGCCAACCAAGGTTCCCTTCTAAGCCAGTTCCATTTGGCCTTGTTTGCCCATATCCCTCTAAACCTTTCCTATCCATGGACCTGTCCAAATGTCTTTTAAATGTTGCTAATGTACCTGCCTCACCCACTTCCTCTGGCAGCTCGTTCCATGTCCCCCTCACCCTTGGTGTGAAGAGGTTCCCATCGGTGCAAGTAGCATGGATTCCAGCTGCGGCTACATCAGGTTCAACAGCTACCAGACCGAGTTCCGAGCCTTCGTGGAAAAGTTCTTCCAGACCAATCCCTTTGACCACAAGTCCATCAGGCAGTGGTCAGCACGGAACATCCTGCAGACACTGCAGGACAAGGACTCGATGGACACTGTGGGGTGGTTCCCGGAGCTGACTGTCCAGACCATCTGGCAGAACGCCTCATCGCCAGAACTCACCAACAAGCACCAAGACCTCGCTTGGCTGGTGGTGAGAGGGGCCCTCCCAGTCAGATCCTTCCTGCATGGTTGGGGCATCACCCCCAGTGCATGCTGCCCCCGGGAGGACTGCGCTGGGGACGAGATGGTCGGGCTGTGGGTTTGCGAGGAGGGTGTGGCGAAAGATGCAAGGGTCCTTGTCACGTTTCATCCCCAGCAGCAGCGGAACAGAGGATTCTCTGATCTACGGGCTGCTCCCAGGGACACACACACAGACGGACATCAACTGCTGCTGGAAGGTCATCAACTCAGTGAAAGACGCCCTTTGGTCTGCCCGAAAATTGTTGGTCTCCCAGCACTGCGAGATGTCCGTAGGGGTATGCTGCCGTCTGGCACATTCCAGGCTGCAGGAGTACGTGCTGAGGGACGCACTGAAGCTGGGTGCAGCCAGCGCGAGGGCTCGGTGGGGAAGGACGACAGTTTAGGGTTCTTCTGCCACTGGAGGGAGGGGAGGGGCCAGGCAAGGAAGCTGCTCAAATATTGTAAATATGGGATTGGGTAGCCCCCCCAGGGAGCCACACGTGTGGCATCGATGCTGTGTTTTTATATATAAAAAGGTAACACTAAGAATGGAACTGTACACGAATGTAAAGGTTTGAACTGTTTTATTATCGTATATAGTTTCTTTTATTATGAATAGAGTTTATTTTGTTTAAAAAAAAACTTAATCTGCTTGGACAATTCCACAGCACAAATAGTATGTTAACCAGCCTCCAGTGAACATGTCCACCCACCTCTCCTGTTTTATATTAAACATGGCTGGAAGATTTCGAACTCCCCCTGACCTCTGCACAGGACTCGAGAATACGAGAACAACTGCACGATACCAGCCCTGCATCCTCAGCAGCCCAAGATGCGTCCATCCAGAATGGGAATATTGCTACTCTGACATCTTTGTATCCTTTTAAATATCTCTCCTATCATTTATAATCCCATGTAATATCACCAGTTCCTATTCCTTCCCTGTTTCGAAGTCCCTTTCTCCAGTAAAGACAAACACGTAGGATCGCAAGAGGCTGCAGAGGGCTGTAGACTCAGCCAGCTCCATCACAGGCACAACCCTCCCCACCATCGAGGACATCTTCAAGAGGTGGTGCCTCAAGAAGGCGGCATCCATCACTAAGGACCTTCAGCACCCAGGACATGCCCTCTTCTCGTTACTACCATTGGGGAGGAGGTACAGGAGCCTGAAGACCCACACTCAACGATTCAGGAACAGCTTCTTCCCCTCCACCATCAGATTTCTGAACGGTCCATGAACCCATGAACACTCCCTCGTTATTCCTTCTTGGTATTTTGCACTATTTATTTATTTATTGTAATTTATAGTAATTTTATGTCTTGCACTGTACTGCTGCCGCAAAACAACACATTTCACAACATACAAGTCAGTGATAATAAACCTGATTCTGATTCAAGTCCTCATTTAGTGCACGAACATGCCCTCCGGCTTCACACAAGGATCCTTTTCATTCTCTAATTCTGTACCACTGAATTTGATGACACTTTCACTGTTTCCCTATTTATAAAAGTACCTCAACTTCCTTTTCATATCCAATTTGTCTTTAACTCCTTTTTTTTAAACATTCCTTCTCTTATTTAAACCAAACTGAATACAGAAAATAAAATTTCGACAGACCCAACAAATGCAGAATAAAGTGCAAGCAATATCTTCAAAATGCAATAATCCAACATCATGACAAAATACTTCAAACAAAAAGTGTGACAATTACAACATAAACTCAACCAAATAAAACAATTGTAACAATACAACAAACTACAAATTCAACTAATAGGAAAAAGTAATAAAGATTACAAAGGAACCACAACATTTAGGACGTCTATCCTGCTGTTATAAGAATATTGAACGGTTCCTTCGATAAGGTGGCCTCTTGACCTCACAATCTACCTCATTATGACCTTGAACCTTATTGTCTGCCTGCACTGCACTTTCTCTGTAGCTGTAACACTTTATTCTGCATTCTGTTACTGTTTTCCCTTGTACTACCTCAATGCACTGATGTGATGAAATGATCTGTGTGCACGGCATGCAAAACAAAGTTTTTCACTGTACCTCGGTACACGTGACAATAATAAACCAATCTACCAAATCTACACTTGAACAATCCCAAAACACCAACAGAATACCATGAAACCAACAAAACAAATTGAATATACCAAAATAAAACAGTCCAACTAAAGAACATCTAATGACACACAATCATCTAAACAAAACAAAAAAATAATACATATGAAGAAAACTCTACAAATTCCATCAATCCTTACAAAATAAATCACATAAATTGTAGCAACCACAAAATAATGAAATAAAACCATGCAGGAATACAGGTGTTGTAAAGAACATTGATAAATCCAAAACAGCAGGGCTATCTAAATAATGTGTTGACCTTTACGGCATATAAAAATCCAAACAAATCTAAATGTTTGGGTTGTTAAATTATTTTTAACAAAGTAAATAATCATAAACACACATAGTTAATTAGACATATTCAGCAAACCACAGCATACATGGCCAATACATGAAGCTGGGGTAAATATGACCCATCCAAACAAGCCAGCTGAGTTGCACATGCCAATGGAACGGGCTATCAGACTCAACTACATGCGACACAACCGAAGGGTAACACAGCCAAATAAAGTGCATCAAACTTAGCAAAATACAACACACTAAATGAACTACAGTAAACCAAATACAAACTCTGCCAAATACAACACACCAACACAACAATAAACCAGCTAAACACTAAATAGGAATTGTATTTTAATAAATCCAACCAAGTACATCAAACTTAGCTAAATAGAACAAACCGATCAAACTCACAAACTCAGCTAAATTCAACTCACCGAATAAACTGTAACAAATCCGGCACAAACATACCAAAGTAAAATTAAAATAACATACCAATCGAACTTCAAAAGACCCACACCATAAATCAAATGTAACCAAATGCTACACACTAATTGAACAATGACAGACCCAGAGAAATGCATCAATGTTATTTGCTGTATTTAATGGGTGTATAAATAACACAACCTACTTTAAATTCAGCAAAATATAACACAGACTGATCAAATTACGAATCATCCAACCAACTATAAATACAGCTAAATGCAATCACCAATCACACTGTGATAAATTCAATCAACCTCACCAAAGTACAAAGTCCAATTGAACTATAACACACCCCAGCAAATATAAACACAGTCAGCAATTGATCTGTGATAAAATTCATCAGACTTGGCTTAATACAACATACTGATTGCACTAATAAACTCTACCAAATGCGACAATCGCAGCTAAGTACAGCATGCTGATGGGACTGTTACAAAGTCATCAAATTTAACAAACTCAGCTGAGTATAGCACACTGCTAGAATTATAACAAATACAGCAAAATGCATCAAACTCGGCTAAATACAGCACATCTGTAATAGACCCAGCCAAATCCAACAAACTCAGCTGCAATAAACCTAACTAAAGCTTGGTAACTAAACTGTAATGGAATCAATAAATGTAACAAATTCAGTTAAATACAGCACACCGATTAAACTGGAATAAGTCCAGTTAAGTGCAACAAATTCAGCTAAATACAATGTACCGATCAAATCGTGAAAGCCCAAATATAACACACAGACCAAACTCTAGCAAGCTCGTAACATGGTGCTCAGGTAAGTACATCATACAAATTAAATTGTAACAAACCCAGCCAAATACATACTCAACTAAATACATGAATTGGAGCATTCTAAGTAAATATATCAAACACAGTTAAATACAGCACACCAATTGAACTGTAGCAAACCCAGCTAAAGTACTAAATACAGCTAAATACAGGACAGAGTGTAAAAGCTTACTCCCCCAAACCCAATTACAATCTAAGTACATCAAACTCAGCTAAATACAATATGCCAATCGAACTGTAACACACCAAAGCATTTCCGTCAGTATCAGCTATATACAACATCCTGATGCAATGAAAATAAACTCAACAAAATACATCAAGCTCGGCTAAGTACAACACAATGATCAAACTATAAAAGTCTAACCAAGTTCAACAAACTGTGTAAAATACAGAACACCAAACGAACTGTAAAAATCTCAGCCAATTACATCAAACCCAGCTAAATACAACACACCAATTGAAGTGTAACAAAACCAAAAATACAAAAAAAAGGAAATCAGCAAACAAAAGCAAGGCAAAAGATGCCACAAACTAGACAAATAATTTGGGCAAAATACAAAATATTTACAAAACTTACACAGGCATAAACTCACTCTTGTAAAATTGTTAAAAAAGGCATTGCAAGTTCAAAGATATGTCACACAGCAAGTACAATGCAACAAAGCCAAAGGAACAGACAGATAGAAAATATAGCAATTCACACATATCAAACGAAGTGTAACATGAAAATATACAATGCACGTTAAACACTATGAAGTAAAAGAGTACCACCTCTAATCAACTGGCAAAATACATACCTAACGACAACACAGTCCTAACAGAATAAACCAAACTGCTCCAACAACTTAGCACACTATGAGGTCAAACAAACCAAGATATAGCAAACAACTAAATACATTATTCTGATATCAAATCAAATCAAATAACACCAATAAACCCAAGAATAAAGTTTTAGCAAAATACAACAGACCCCATCAACACACCACTGCCTACAATGTAAGTTACTCTTGGAGAATAATAAACCACAATGTGCCCGAAGAAAATAAATCCCCAACAAAATACATCAAGCCATACAAATTATGAAAATAACTCACCTACGCAATACTAAGCAAATTCAAGCAAATTACACCAGTAAAACCAAAGAATGCATCAAATACATCGTACAACATTGCTTGGTTGTTAGTGTGCCAACTCAAAGAGAGCAATGAGCTCAACGAACCTCAGCAAATGGGATTGAAGTGGGACCAGAAACTCACAGTTAATCAGGGAACAAGTTACAGCAAAAATGGAGGTCAGGGTTAAAGGCAAAGGGTCCCTCAAGCAGAGCCGTGAGATTTACATCTTCGTGGTTGGTACAAAATTAATTAATTAATCAATTTTTTTATTTGATCATCGTAATTAGTTAATCCTGTTTTCCCAGGATGGAAATGTCAAATACTACAGGAGGTGCATTTAAGGTGAGAGGGGGAAAGCTTAAAGGAGATGTGTGGGGCAAGTTTAAAAGAGATTTAAAGGAGATTTACGAGGCATGTTTTTTTACACGCAGAGAGCAGTGGGTGCCTGGGACAGTTGCCAGGGGAGGTGGTGGAGGCAGATACAGCAGCAACGATTAAGAGTCCTTTCGACAGACACGTGAACAGGCAGGGAACGGAGGGGTACGGGCCATGAGCAGGCAGGTGCAGTTTAAATTGGTGTCGTGGTCGGTACAGATATCGTGGGCTGAAGGGCCTGCTGCTGTGCTGTACTGTTCTCTGTTCTGTGAGCAGAAGGGGTTACGTTATGATTATACTGGGGAGATGGACGAAGACAAAGCAATGAAGAATGTACAGAGAGTATAAGTGTGCACACCATGTGGACTGCTCAGGCTGTTTGTCTGTTGGTTTCTAAATAAAATGCAACATGTCAGCTAAAAATTCCATTTGATTCCTCCTGCGTGGGGTGATCTTCCAGCTGGTTTAATGACTACTCTCAAGTTGTCCCCATGAAACCAGCCATGCACTCTCCCTTCACTGAAGCCCGTTGCCCAGGACCTGACGACCCCCCAGTACTGAGGCAGGTTCTGGGATAAGCGGGGTCACATCAGGAAACCAGAGGCTGAGAAAGCGTCAACAGTTTGCACGTTCTCCCTGTGACCGCGTGGGCTCCCCCAGGTGCTCCAGTTTCCTCCCACATCCCAATGATGTGCAGGTCAGTGGGTTAATTAGCCACCGTAAAGTGTCCCCCATGTATGGGTGAGGGGTAAAATTGGGGGGGGGGGGGGGAGTTGGTAAATTGGTTTATTATTGTCTCATGTACCGAGGTACAGTGTAAAACTTGTCTTGCATACCGTTCATACAGACCAACTCATTACACAGTGCATTGAGGTAGTACAGGGTAAAACAATAACAGAATGCAGAATAAAGTGTTACAGTTACAGAGAAAGTGCAGCGCAGGCAGACAATAATGAGGTAGATTGTGAGGTCAAGAGTCCATCTTATTGTACTAGGGGACCGTTCAATAGTCTTATAACAGCGGGATAGAAGCTGTCCTTGAGCCTGGTGGTTCGTGCTTTCAGGCTTTTGTATCTTCTGCCCGATGGGAGGAGGGAGAAGAATGTCCGGGGTGAGAGGGGTCTTTGAATATGTTGGCTGCTTTACCAAGGCAGCGGGAAGTGTAGACAGAGTCCATGGAGGGGAGGCTGGTTTCCGTGATGTGCTGGGCTGTGTCCACAACTCTCTGCAGTTTCTAGCGGTCCCGGGCAGAGCAGCTGCCGTACCAAGCTGTGATGCATCCAGATAGGATGCTTTCTCCGGTGCATCGATAAAAGTCGGTAGAAGTTGATAGGAATATGGGGAGAATAAAATGAGATTAGTGTAACTGGGTGGATGATGGTCAGCAGGGAAATCGAGGGGCCGAAAGGCCTGTTTCCCTGCTATGTGACTCCAAGACCTTCTGGGGCAGCTGGTCATGTATGTTACAATTCTGGCCTCTTCGTTCTGGGTTGCCCACTCCCACAAGGGGCAAAGCAGTCACTCCCCGACAGCCCGAGTGAATCCCTCGACATCGGAAGAACTTCACCGAGCCCGTTTGTTTTAAAAGGAGATGATGAGCAGCGAGCTTCAGTGGCCCTGCCACCCACCTAGCCCAATGCCTCTTGACAAGTGCTGCTGGCTGCTCGGCCGATGCACACATTACCACTGGCCCCAGGGCTGCGCCGTGTCACTGAGAAAGGTCATCAGGTTCCCTCCAGGGCAACGTGACAACCCAGCAACAACATTTCAAAGGAGATGCGCGTCACCCTCTGGCCTCGGAACTCGGAGCCCCTGGTACCAACCCCCATCTCGAAGGATGAGCTGGCAACATCCGTAGCTGTGGTCGAGAGACCTCGCACCCGTACCTCTGCCATTTCCTGCACCTCCGTTCTCACCCCCACCCCTCCCAGACCCAACAGGGAGAGGGTCCCCCTTGTCCTCACATTTCATCCCACCAGCTTGCGTGTCATTCTCTGCCATCTCCAATAAGACATCTTTATTAGTCACAGGTACATCGAAACACACAGTGAAACGCACCTTTTGCGTAGAGTGTTCTGGGGGCAGCCCGCAAGTGTCGCCACGCTTCCGGCGCCAACACAGCACGCCCACAACTTCCTAACCTGTGCGTCTTTGGAATGTGGGAGGAAACCGGAGCCCCCGGAAGAAACCCACGCAGACACGGGGAGAACGTACAAACTCCTCCACCCACCACCAAGCATATCTTCCCCTCCCCATCCCTTTCTGCTTTACGGGCTGCCCCTAGAACACTCGATGCAAAAAAAAGATGTATTTTACTGTGTTTCGCTGTACGTGACTAATAAAGATATCTTATCTCTTTACTCCTCCTCTCCCCCACCCATCCTGCTCCCAACCCGGGAACTTTCCACCACACCCGCCACAGGTGCAACACCTGCCCCTACACCACCACCATCCAGGGACCCAAACAGTCCTTTCAGGTGAGACAGAGATTCCCCTGCACCTCCCTTAATATCATCAACTGCATTCGGTGCTCCAAGTGTGGCCTCCTCTACATTGGTGAGACCAAACGCAGACTGGGTGACTGTTTCACAGAACACCTGCGCTCCGTCCGTAACCGCGATCTACATCTCCCTGTTGCCGGTCACTTCAGCTCCCCCTCCCACACTATCACTGATATGTCAGTCCTCGGCCTCCTCCGCTGCCGGGAGAATTCCAAGTGCAAACTGGAGGAACAGCTCCTCATTTTCCGTCTTGGAACCTTGCAGCCTAACGGCATGAACATTGAATTCTCCCACTTTGGGTAATCCCCACAACCCTTCCCCACACCCCACCCCCCCACCACACCATGCTTCTTCTCTTCTTCCCTTTCCTAGCCCCTTTCTCCCCTCTCTCTCCTTCCCTTTGACCCACCCCCGGTGGATCTGCTCTCCCCTCCTCCCCCGCACCTACCCATCACTATCTCTTACCTGCATCTACCTATCACCACCTTGTGCCCACCCCGCCTCCCCTCTTTTGTCCACCTATCACTGCTCTGCTTTTTCCTCCTACATATTGGGCTTCCCCTTTTCCTATCTTCAGTCCTGAAGAAGGGTCCTGACCCGAAACATTAACCGCCTGCTTTTCTCCACGGATGCTGCCTGGCCTGCTGAGTTCCTCCAGCATCATCGTGTTTTTCATCCAGATTCCAGCATCTGCAGTCCTTTGTTTCTCCGTAGCTGCATGGTGTCGAATCCGGTCTCAGACAAATGGAAGGGATTAAAGGCGCACTGGTAGGTTACTTCGTCCTACTGTTCAAAGAGATGAAGGGTCATCTCGGGACGATGAAGGCTCAGATGAAGGACCTGAAATGTCCACTGTCCACTTCCCTCCACGGATGCTGCCTGACCCATTGAGTCCTCCCGCACTTTGTGTGTTGCTCCAGACTCCACTATCTGTTGTGCCTCTTGTTCTCAGAGATTATCCTCCACCCTATTGCATTCCCACTGTCCGTGAATCCTTCTGTTCTCTCCTTTGGGTATTTCTTTGTTCATTAATTCATGAGATCTAGGCATCGCAAGCAAGATGCCAGCATTTATTCCCCATCCCTAACTGCCCCTTGAGAAGGTGGGGGTGAGCTGCCTCCTTGAACCACTGCAGTCCTTCTGGTGAAGGTGCTAGTCACTGACTCAGGAAGGGGGGAGGTGCACATGCTCCTGTTAACATCAATGGTGCTGAGCTAAAGAGCGTTGAGAGCTTCATGCTCCTAGGAGTGAACATCACCAATAGCCTGTCCTGGTCCAACCACGTAAATGCCACAGCCAAGAAAGTTCACCAGCAGGTCTACTTCCTCAGGAGGCTAAAGAAATTCGGCATGTCCCCTTTGACACTCACCAATTTTTATCGATGCACCATAGAAAGCATCCTATCTGGATGCATCATGGCTTGGTACGGCAACTGCTCTGCTCAGGACCACAAGAAACTGCAGAGAGTTGTGGACACAGCCCAGCATATCACAGAAACCAGTCTCCCCTCCATGGACTCTGTCTACACTTCTCGCTGCCTCAGTAAAGCAGCCAACATAATCAAAGACCCCACCCACCCCGGACATTCTTTCTTCTCTCCTCTTCCATCAGGTAGAAGATACAGGACCCTGAGGGCACGAACCACCAGACTTAAGGACAGCTTCTACCCCACTGTGATAAGACTATTGAACGGTTCCCTTGTATGATGAGATGGACTCTGACCTCATGATCTACCTTGTTGTGACCTTGCACCTGATTGCACTGCACTTTCTCTGTAGCTGTGACACTTTACTCTGTACTGTTGTTGTTTTTGCCTGTACTACATCAATGCACTCTGTACTAACTGCACTGTGTAATGAATTGACCTGTACGATCGGTATGCAAGATAAGTTTTTCACTGTACCTCGGTACAAGTGACAATAATAAACCAATACCAATACCAATATGATGGACTCTTGATCTCAAAATCTACCTCACTGTGGCCTTGCACCTTATTGTCTGCCTGCACTGCACTTTCTCTGTAGCTGTAACACTTTACTCTGCATTCTGTTATTGTTTTCCCTTGTACTACCTCAATGCACTGTTGTAATGAAATGATCTGCATGGATGGCATGCAAAACTAAGTTTTGTGCTGTACAGTAGTGTAGTGGTTAGCGTAACGCTATTACAGTGCCAGCAACCCGGGTTCAATTCAACTCAGGACCGCAAGAAACCTTCAAACACTTGTTTCCTCAGATGGCAGAGATGAATTTCATCATTGAGATGTGGTTCCTGAGATATGGGAAGGGGTCCACATCTTCCAGGGTCAACCTTTATTGTTGAAGAGCAATGTGGTGCATCTGGGACTCATTGGTAGAAGATCTCTGTTTTATGGATGTTGAGTATAAGGCCCACCTCTTGAATGCTTCAGTGAACAAGTCAACAATGACCTGGAGCTCAGCCTCATGGGGCAAGTATTGAAGTAAGTGTGTAAAACCATGAGGGGCATAGATAGGGTGAATGTGCACAGTCTCTTTCCCAGGGTCAGGGACCCAAGAACTAGAGGCACAGGTTTAAGGTGAGAGGGGAAAGCTTTAATAGGAACCTGAGGGGCAACTTTTTCACTCAGAGGCTGGTCCGTATGTGGAATTAACTGCCAGAGGAAGTGGTTGAGGCAGGTACAATAACAACATTTAAAGACACTTGGACAGGTCCATGGCTGGGAAAAGTTCAGAGGGATATGGGCCAAACACGGGCAAATGGGACTAACTTGGAAGGGAATCTTGTCGGCATGGACCGGTTGGGTCACAGAGCCAGTTTCTGTGCTGTATGACTCTATGACTCTATTGTCTGCAATCGCAGCTCACTGAATGTGGTTGGGTGACCTTGGTTCTAGGGTGGAGATGATGTAGATTAAACAGTTGCCATCTGTTTTACAGATTAGCTGCACTCCTGTTTGTAGGAGGGAGGCGCAGCATTGCAGCAAGAACGATTAATCGATGCCACTGACGCTGGTTTCCATTGCCACGGACTTTGTTGTACACCTCTTGGTTAAGATCGTGGCTTCATGGAGCAGAATAAGATGGCATGAATTTCTCGGTGCAGCCAAATCTGAAAAAGCAAACTTGCAGCCAGCCAAAATGACTTCAGTCCGGCATTAGTTAACGGGCACGTCCCTGGACCAATGGTACATCCACACACCTACAGGGCGGGTACCAATGCCCTGGCATATGGTCAGTAAAGCGATAGACAACCCCTGAATCTGGGAATGCATCAAGAGAGTGCAGGAGCACAAATCGCATTTACTATAAATGAGACAGTAGATCGAATTTCTTGTTAGAACATAGAACATAGAACAATTACAGCACAATTCAGGCCCTTCGGCCCACAAAGCTGTGTCGAACATGTCCTTACCCTAGAAATTACTAGGCTTACCCATAGCCCTCTATTTTTCTCAGCTCCATGTACCTATCTAACAGTCTCTTGAAAGACCCTATTGTATCAGCCTCCACCACCGTTTCTGGCAGCCCATTCCATGCACTCACCACTCTCAAACTTACCCCTGACATCTCCTCGATACTCCCCAGCACCTTAAACCTGTGTCCTCTTGTGACCACCAATTCAACCTTGGGGAAAAGCCTCTGACTATCTACCCTATCAATACCTCTCATCATCTTATACACCTCTATCAGGTCCCCCCTCATCCTCCGTCTCTCCAAGGAGAAAAGGCCGAGTTCCCTCAACCTGCTTTCATAAGGCATGCTCCGCATTCCAGGCAGCATCCTTGTAAATCTCCTCTGCACCCTCTCTATGGCTTCCACATCTTTCCTGTAGGGAGGCGACCAGAACTGAGCACAATTCTCCAACTGGGGTCTGACCAGGGACCTATATAGCTGCAGCAATACCTCACGGCTCCTAAATTCAATTCCCCGATTGATGAAGGACAATACACCATATGCCTTCTTAACCACAGAATCAACCTGCGCAGCCGCTTTGAGCGTCCTAAGGACTCGGACCCCAAGATCCCTCTGATCCTCCACACTGCCAAGAGTCCTACCATTAAGACTATATCCCGCCAACGTATTTGACCTACCAAAATGAACCACTTCAAACTTATCTGGGTTGAACTGCATCTGCCACTTCTCAGCCCAACTCTGCATCCTATCTATGTCCGTCTGTAACCTCTGACAGCCCTCCAAACTCTCCACAACATCCCCAACCTTCATGTCATCTGCAAACTGTTGTTCAGATTGTGTTCTTTCTTGTAAAAGTTGTGTATAATTTATCTTTAATTTATGCTTTTCTTGTGAATACTGCTTATCTGATGCTCTATGCCTGTGATGCTGCTGTAAGTAAGTTTTTCATTGCACCTGTGCACACATGGACTTGTGCAGATGACAGTAAACTCGACTTTGACTTGGACATTGGCCAGTTAAATGTCAGACCGTGCACATTGGTAGGACCAGCACAGAATACATACGTCAATATAGAAAGAGAATGAGAGTGAAGGTCATCTTGGCAGGGAGCACTGAAGGCCAATACAGAGGAAATCTAACTGAAGCTAACAATGTGTTTGTTAAGCACACCCCTGGATACAAGTCAAGGAGGTCAGTGGTTGGAATCTGGAGCAGCAATCTGCTGAGGGATCAAGCAGCCTCTGTGGCGGCAGAGGGGGGAGTTGTCCAGGTTTTGGGTTAAAACCCTGCATTTGCATCCTGATACAGGATTTTGACCCAAAAAGTTGACATTCCATTTCCCCCACGGATGCTGCCTGACCTGGAGTTCCTCCAGCAGTTTGTGTGTTACTCCAGAATCCAGCATCTGTAGTCTCTGGTGTCTCCAGTGGTTGGACCTTCAGAAGCCTGAAGTTCCACACCACCAGGTTCAAGAACAGCGACTTCCCTTCAACCATTTGGTTCTTGAACCGACCGGCACAACCCTGATCACTGCCTCAGTACAGCAACACTGGGACCACTTTGCTCTAAAATGGGCTTTTTTTTTGTTCTATTTGTGTTCTTCCTTGTAAAATTTGCATATAATTTATGTTTAATTTATGCTTTTCTTGTGAACGCTGCTTATCTGATGCTCTGTGCCTGTGATGCTGCTGCAAGTAAGTTTTTCATTGCACTTGTGCACACATGGACTTGAGCATCTGACAATAAACTTGACTCTCAGATGACGACGAGGAGGTGTGCAGGAGTGAGATAGATCGGCTGGTAGAGTGATGACACAACAACAACCTCTTACTCAATGTCAGCAAGACCAAGGGAGTGATTGTGGACTTCAGGAAGGGGAAGTCAGGAGAACACACACCAGCCCTCATTGAGGGGTCAGCGGTGGAAAGGGTGAGCAGCTTCACGGTCCTGGGCATCAACATCTCAGAGGATCTATCCTGGGCCCAACACATTGATGTAATCACGAAGAACGCACACCAGCATCTTTACTTCTAAAGAAGTAAAGAGTTTGAGGAGATTTGTTATGACACCAAAGACTCTTGCAAATTTCTATCGATGTACGTGGAGAGCATTCTGACTGGTTGCATCACCGCCTGGTACAGAGGCTCCAACGCACAGGATCACAAGAGGATGCAAGGGGTTGTAGACTCAAGCAGCTCCATCACGGGCACAACCCTCCCCGCCATCAAGGACATCTTCAAGAGGTGGCGCCTCAAGAAGGTGGCATCTATCACGAAGGACCCTCACCACCCGGGACATGCCCTCTTCTCGTTACTACCATCGGGGAGGAGGTACAGGACCCACACTCAACATTTCAGAGACAGCATTTTCCCCTCCGCCATGAAATTCCTGAATGGTCCATGAACCCATGAACACTACCTCGTTATTCCTTTATTTTGCACTATTTATTTATTTTGTAACTTATAGTAATTTTAAGTTGTGCGTGTGCAGGACCTGTCCCACAGTGAGGGTCAATGCGTGTGAGACCCGTCCCCCAGTGAGGGTCAGTGTGTGTCTGAGACCCATCCTCCAGTAAGGGTCGGTGTGTGTAGGACCCGTCCCCCAGTGAGGGTCAGTGTGTGTGTGTGGGACCTGTCCCCCAGTGAGGGTCAGTGTGTATGAGACCTGTCCTTCAGTGAGGGTCAGTGTGTGTGCGTCGGACACGTCCCCCAGTGAGGGTCAGTGTGTGTGTGTGGGACCTGTCCCCCAGTGAGGATCAGTGTGTGTGTAGGACCTGTCACACAGTGAGGGTCTGTGTGTGTGTGTAAGACCGGTCCCACAGCAAGGGTCAGTGTGTGTGTGAGACCGATCCCACAGTGAGGGTCAGTGTGTGTGTGGGACCCGTCCCCCAGTGAGGGTCAGTGTGTGTGTGGATGGGTCCCCCAGTGAGGGTCAGTGTGTGTGTGGGACCCATTCCCCAGTGAGGGTCAGTATGTGTGTGGGACGGGTCACCTGGTGAGGGTCTGTGTGTGTGGGACGTGTCCCCCGGTGAGGGTCAGTGTGTGTGGGATGGGTCTCCCAGTGAGGGTCAGTGTGTGTGGGATGGGTCCCCCAGTGAGGGTTAGTATGTGTGGGACGGGTCCCCCAATGCAGGTCAGTGTGTGTGGGATGGGTCAGTGTGTGTGGGACGGGTCCCACAGTGATATAATGACCTTGGAAACACTGGCCAAGAGTTCCCAGAATGACTCTGAGGAATTCCACCTGCACAGGTCAACCCAAAACGTTGGCCTTTTTGCGACAGAGCCCTATGATCTCGGAGGGGGGGCTGTGGGGTCAGAGGGTCTGTGAGATATTTGATTTGTTGGCTCACTCAACTACTGAGAGATGTTTTTTCAGTTGAATGGATGTAGAGGGACCAGCTCACTGCTGTGAAGGGGGTGAGACTGGAGGTCAGGCAGAGCTGTCTGATTCCCTCCATCCCCCCCACCCAACATCCCCCCCCAGAGTGTAAGGAGTCTCCGGACACATGGCTGGTGGGTGCCAAGTCTCTCTGGGGGACTGCATCTGTTGGGGCAGAGATCACATTGTGGACAGCTGGTGTGTTGTGCCCAAGGGATCCCCGGGACCCGGGTCTGTCCCCGGAGGGGCCGGAGATGGTTTTCCAGCATCTTTTCCCATGAAACCCACAGGTTCATCACCACTCCCGGGGATAACATGGGTGTGATGGACAAGGTGGTGTAACACTCTCACACACACCCACACACACCCATACACACACACCCATACACACACACACACACCCATACACACACCCATACACACAGACAACCACACACACACACCCACACACACACACCCATACACACCCACACCCACACCCACACACACCCATACACACACACAACCACACACACACCCATACACACACACACAACCACACACACACACCCATACACACACACAACCACACACACACCCATACACACACACACCCATACACAACCACACACACACACACCCATACACACAACTCCACACACACACACCCATAAACACACACACACACACCCATACACACACACAACCACACACACACACCCATACACACACACACCCATACACACACACAACCACACACACACACCCATACACACACACACCCATACACAACCACACACACACACACACACACACCCATACACACACACCCCCATACACACACAACTACACACACATACACACACACCCATAAACACACACACACACACACAACCACACACACACACACAGAATGATCACAGTATGGAAAGACCATTCGGTCCCTTGAGACTGTACCAGCTCTATGTCAGCACAGCCCCGCTTCCCTCGCTCTCTGCCCACACACTGACCCCACTATACATGGGACACGCACGCATATAAATCCATATTTACCAAATTAAAGCTTATTTAACCAATCCGACTACAGATCTGACCCCACAGTAATTGTTTTGAAAGTGTCGGGTCCGGGCTGTGGGGGTCACCGCCAGCATTGTCTTTCCTCAACTGCCCCGGGACCCAGCAAGCGGTGAGGACGGAGAGACCTTCTCTCCCGGCGGGCGTTGGACAAAGTTCTTTCCCTTCCCCGATCTCCACAATTCCGATTTATGTAATTGCATTAAAATTCCCCACTGGGTCAGCGGTCACTAACTTAGGGACCGCATTGCCCGACCCGACAGGACTCTCTTAAACTGTTCCCGGCCGCGGGACACTCCGAGGCGTGGTCCCTCCTAACCCAGCAGCTAACTGGCGCACAGCAAGCTCACACACACACACACACACACACACACACACACACACACACACACACACACACACACACACACACACACACACAAAGTTATAACGACCAGCTACTTCTGTTGTGTGGGACCCGTCTCCCAGTGAGGGTCGGTGTGTGTGTGGGACCCGTCCCCCAGTGAGGGTCTCTGGGTGTGGGACCCGTCCCCCAGTGAGGGTCAGTGTGTGGGACCCGTCCCACAGTGAGGGTCTCTGTCTGTGGGAACTGTCCCCCAGTGAGTGTCTCTGGGTGTGGGACCCGTCCCACAGTGAGGGTCAGTGTGTGTGTGTGTGGGAACTGTCCCCCAGTGAGGGTCTCTGGGTGTGGGACCCGTCCCCCAGTGAGGGTTAGTGTGTGTGTGGGACCCGTCTCCCAGTGTGGGTCAATGTGTGTGGGAACTGTCCCCCGGTGAGGGTCTCTGGGTGTGGGACCCGTCCCCCAGTGAGGGTTAGTGTGTGTGTGTGGGAACTGTCCTCCAGTGAGGGTCTCTGGGTGTGGGACCCATCCCCCAGTGAGGGTCAGTGTACGTGTGGGACCCGTCCCCCAGTGAGGGTCTCTGGGTGTGGGACCCGTCCCCCAGTGAGGGTTAGTGTGTGTGTGGGACCCGTCTCCCAGTGTGGGTCAATGTGTGTGGGAACTGTCCCCCAGTGAGGGTCTCTGGGTGTGGGACCCGTCCCCCTGTGAGGGTCGGTGTGTGTGGGACCCGTCCCCCAGTGAGGGTCTCTGGGTGTGGGACCCGTCCCCCTGTGAGGGTCTCTGGGTGTGGGACCCGTCCCCCAGTGAGGGTCGGTGTGTGTGGGACCCGTCCCCCAGTGAGGGTCTCTGGGTGTGGGACCCGTCCCCCAGTGAGGGTCTCTGGGTGTGGGACCCGTCCCCCAGTGAGGGTCGGTGTGTGTGTGGACGAGCGGATGGACAGAAGTTCCTTCGGCAGTGCGGCACCCCCTCGGGAGCCACAGTGTCCCTACTGAACACCGGGTTAAATGTGGGATACCCCCTCTCTCTCACACAGCCACACAGGCACGGGCCGAGAGCAGTGCCCCTGCCCAGCCCCGACCCCTGGGTACCTGGGTCTCGGACAGACCGAGCTGCCGGGCGAGCTCGGTGCGTTCCCGGCCCACCACGTACTGACAGCGCCGGAACACCATCTCCAGACGGTAGAGCTGCTCGGCGGTGAACGACGTCCTTGTTCGCTTGGGTCGGTCCAGGTCCAGGCCACGGGGCAACACAATCTCGCGGATCGTCCCTTTGGCATCTGGGCGAGGAGAGAGCGGAGCGGCGGTCAGTTCCCGGTTCCGGGACATTTCACAGCAACGGCGCCCACATTAAACCCCCCACCCAGCCCGGACATCCTCGCTTCTCCCCTCCCATACAAAAGCCTGAAAGCACGTACCACCAGGCTCAAGGACAGCTTCTATCCCACTGTCATAAGACTATTGAACAGTTCCCTAGTAGGATAAGATGGTTCTTGACCTCACAATCTACCTCGTTATGACCTTGCACCTTATTGTCTGCCTGCACTGCACTTTCTCTGTAACTGTAACACTTTATTCTGCATTCTGTTATTATTTTCCCTTGTACTGCCTCAATGCACCGTGTAATGAATTGATCTGTGCGAACGGTATGCAAGTTTTTCACCGTACCTCGGTACAAGTGACAATAATAAACCAATTTACCAAATTTACCGCGTTCCTTTAATCTTTTACAATATTATTGGCAATAAAATCGTCTGAATATGACACAGTGTCTGCGACGCAATAAATCAACACCAGAGTAACACTGTTTAGTATGTGAGTATTTTATATTCCCGATGACACCCTTCCTCTCTGTATCCCGTGCTTCGCTTTTCTTATTTTCTTTGCTTTTTTCTAAAGCATTAATTTACATCCTTTTCTATAACCGCTTAAACAACATTTTTAAAATGCTGGATTTACAGAATAAGTCCTTAAAAGAAGACTCGAGTTTCTGAAGGCGAGAGGGAGCGAACTGTGATCCGGCAGACCATTGATCAGACCTTGTGTGGAAATGGGTGAAAGATTCCGAGCAGTTTTTAAGTATAAAACTGGCTCGGCCGTCTGCTCACAGACGCGAATTTGGCTGGAATCCTATCTTCATATTATGTGGATTTAAAACATTTAAACTTTCAGTAGAGTAAAGAATGGGAATTATATTGGCTTCTCGATTTATAAAAGTTGGATTTAGGACAGAAGGGGAAATGATTCTCCGCACAGAAACATGGGGAGAGAGGGGGAGGCGAACAGGTTCAGAACTGAGAAAGTGGGGCGGGATGGAGATAAGGTGTGTGGGGAGGGGGGGGTGATTAGTTTATTGTCAGGGGTGCAATGAAATTCCTTTTTCGCATGAAGATCACGGAGTAAACACTGTACATGGTGATACACACAATGAATTCAGTGACGGGAGCAGAACCAGAGACTGTAACACAAACGGAACACCAAACCACTGCGGGTGAGGTGGGGTAGAGGGGTACAGAGTGTGGGGAGACGTAGCACGGGGAGAGGGCGGAGAGGGTGCGAAAAGGGGGACGAGATGGAGAGTGAATAATGCAGGTTGCCTTTGAGATGAGTGGGGAGATCCAGAGTGGGGAAAATCAGAGAGCGGCGGGGATAAAGAACGAATAACGTGAGATGCAGAGGGACAAGGAAAGGGAGAGGTTGCGGGGGGGTGGGGGGGGAGAGGGGAACGAAGGGGCTCGTTGGAGAGAGAACGAACCACCGACTTGGAAATTAAAGTTAATCCTCACATCTGACTCTGTATTCATTATTCCTACCGGATTGCTGTGTGTCAGTGTCAGCGAGGACGGGGGGCGGGTGGGGGGGGGGGGATTAAGACAGGAAGGAACACTGGAAATAGAGCTGGAAAAGGGTTAGAAGAAGAGCGAAGGAGAACGGCCACCCGGAGCCCGGAGCCCAGAGCCCGGAGCCCGCACCGGGACAGACCCGCAAACCACTCTCGCCTACATTCGAAGTGCCAAATTAACTCCGTTCCTCCGCCGCACAACGAGGCAGAGGGTGAATGCTTCGTCTTTTAAAGATAAAATGACCAAAATTATGGATATTAAATACTGCAGAAAATTTTTAACTTCTCCAATCTTCCGAACCCCATCCCAGGGAATCCGGGAAGCGAAGATGATTCACTCCAGATCTGTGCGGAATTCCTGACGTGAATATCTGCGCTGGGAAAATCTTGCCTACAAAAGTGAAGTGGTCAGCATGATCGGAGATCTTTTATTTCCCGCCGACTGTATCGATATAAATATAAATATTTTTTTAAGTCATGATTTTTTGCAGCCCGTTTTCGATAGATTTTCTGTATCCTGCGCGCAGTGTGTGCGTGTGTTAAATTAATCCCGGCCATTCCTTGTATTAAACCTAAACAATCACATGTCCCAGATTAAAAACTAATTTTAAATCATCTCTACCAAAGCTAGCCTGAATGACAAGTTGGGATGCTTGTTGGGAGGCAGGTTCGGGAGACAATTTATGTTACCATGTTAGCACTAACTGAATTATTACAAACTCTGTTTAATGCTTTAACATTATACAAGGCTCCTAAATTTTATTGAAAATGTTTTTTTTTTAGCCACCTAGACTATAAAACGTGCTGTTTATGCTGGAGGAGAAGAATTTTTATATAAAGTAGTAACCTTTAATGCAATGTTTAGTATTGACAGGCCGGTCTGCGATTGGGAGAGACTTGCTGACCTGTGGTTGACCCCTTTCCTCTTGTCTCATGAGTTCTCGTTTGGATTCACACCCGTCGGAGACTAAATAGGATCAAATAATCATTTCTGTGTCGTGTACATTAACGGCCGCTCTCGGTGTCCGGCGGAAGCGGGGTGTTTGGTTAATCCGCGGCATGTCCTGTATCTGTGTGTCCCAGGCCCAGATATTTGTCCCAAACCATCGCCCCTTGTTTATGAATCTCCCCGTTCCGTCTGCCGCACCGTTCCCACCGCCCCCATCCCGTTCATCCGTATGAGACTCTAATAAAAGCACATCCACCGAAGGTTAGAACAAACGCGGCCTCAACCTTATAAATGTAATAGCTCTTGCAAGCAATCCGCACAGGCGGATTTAACAGGTCGCCCGAAGGAGACAGGGAATCCGAAGGGGTCGTGGCAAAATGGGCATAAAATTCCCACTCCCTTCTCTAAAAATGATTCAGAATAACCCCGACTTATCCTGCTTGCTTTCGGCTGGGAAACAGAACGCAACTGTCTTAATGAATTTAAATACCATTGATCAGACCTTGTGTGGAAATGGGTGACAGATTCTGAGCAGTTTTTAAATATAAAACTGGCTCGGCCGTCTGCTCACAGACGCGAATTTGGCTGGAATCCTATCTTCATATGATTTGGATTTAAAACATTTAAACTTTCAGCAGAGTGAAGGAAGGGAATTATATTGGCTTCTCGATTTATAAAAGTTGGATTTAGGACAGAAGGGGAAATGATTCTCCGCACAGGTGCGAGTTCGGAAGAGACAGAACAATAAATTTCCGGGGAGTAATTCTGCTTGTGTTCAGCGAGAACCCGAGAAAAGGTTCTGAGAGAAGCCGGAATCAAAGGTGAACATTTGTCTGAACCTTTACTTGGATACTAATCTTCAGAACAACCACGACTCCTGTGAAAAATTACAAGCGATGTGATTTATTAATTTTCCAAACGTGATCTGATTTAGTGTCACCACCATGAGTTTAATGGAACCCATCCAAATTAATTTTATTTTAGATTTTCAGCGTCTACTCTTTCTTTTATTCTTTTATTCCTGTTCTGAGCCGTTTTAGGGGCGTGTTTCTGTTTATTTATTGCAAATAAATTCACCTTCATTATTTTGTTTAATTACAATGAATATTCATATGAAAAGCTCGGAGTTTTGTTGGAAGATTAGTTAGAAACGTTAAAATTAAATCAAAAGCGCCGTCTGACAGATTATCCGAGACTCCGGTTAATTAGCTGAACTGTCGATTTTAAGATACAAAAGACGAATCTTAAATAAAAATTGAATTTAGTGCAGAAACGCAATTCACCATGTTAAAACAAAAGCGCGCCGGTCCAGTTATAATCGGCTACTATTATTTTCTTATTTATTGGGTGGCTTTTTTTTAATAAAAAATGCAATTACACTAACACATAGACGTATGCTGCATTTAAATAAATTTCAATGGATGTTAAATATGTTGAAGAATTTCCTGGACCATCGACACAAAATGAAAGAGCTGGGCGGAAATAACTGAAGCGTATTACATCCCAGGGCTGCGCGCTCTCCCGGGTGAAGATCGGTCCCGCAAAGTTTGAAGTTTCGCTCCAGGAATAAATCTGGAGGTCGGCGGAGAGACAAAAAAAAAATTTGCACCAATAATTTTTATTTGTTTACAACACGCCAGACCCCCTGAATTTACTGGCGACCGTTGCAAGGCGCAGCTGGGCCGAAGACAGAGAATTTGTTTCGCTTCCTTTGGTGATCATTTTAAAGCGAACGCAGGAATTGAAAAAAAAATTAAATCGAATTCCACGCAAAAAATGGCGGTGAGAGCGGGGGAGTTTCTCGGGATATCTCCGCCGCTCCCTCCCCCCCCGCCCCCCCCCCCTCTCTCTCTCTCTGCGCCGTATTTTTTGGAGAGGGGTCGGTAACACGGTGCAGAGATCACACTCGGGATCATTTCAATCGTTGCTCCGTCTCAAATGCAACCAAAAAAATCCGGATTTTCCCCTTTGCGCGCATATTTCCAGCGTTCCAAATACAGATCTTTCATTCCGATAATTTAAGAAATTCCCGTTTTGTTCTCCTAATTCAATGCATTTCCTCTTGTTTCGATTTTTCGCGTATTCATTCGCTCATGCCCGCATTCCCTACCCTCTCTCAAACTTTTTTTTCCCGTGTTTGCTAAATATTACTTCTTGGGATTATGTCCCGCTCCGTTGTCCCTACCTCGGACCAGAATTCTTCGGCAATAATCGGGGTCACCGGGAGACAGTTTGACTTCTCCGCATTCGTCCAAAGAGCTGGCGGCGCTGGAGGAAGTCCCCGGGGTATCCCTCGGCTGCCGGCCGGCCGACGAGCTCTCGGGTTCGGTGTCCGGCCCATCGCTGCCCGGCCGCTGCCCGGTTCCATCACTCATTGCGTCGGGCCCAGAACTCGGTGCAAAGATTCCCTCGGTCGTGTGTGTGTGTGTGTGTGTGTCTCCCTCTCCCGCTCCCTCTCCCCCGCTGGGGTCACGCTTAATTCTTGGAGACACCCAGCCTGCGAATCAACGTTTGTGGATCGGAGGACATGGGTTGGATTTCAGTTCCCCGCCATTAGCGAAGGGGAGTTTACCCCCAAGCCCAGGGGAGACCAGAAGTGATGGGGTTGGGGACGGAGGGGGGTATTTGGGGAGGGAGGGTGGGGGGAGGATGGGGGAGGGGCGATTCCCAGTTGCCAGCGGCGCTGGCAGTCACCTCTCCCCCATGGCGAGGCAGGGACCCTCGTACCTAACGGGAGCAGCGGTGGGGAATGGCCCAGCTCGGCGGCATGAGTGCACGCCTTGGTCTCTGTCAACCGGCTCCCAGGCCACGGGCGAGGAGAGGCAGCGGGGGGGTGGGAGCATTTTTAAATTCACTGCCAGGCTCCACGTAACTTCCTGCCTCTTGCCTTGAGCCGTTCATTGGTAAAAAAAACAAAGGGATAGTTTGATTCGAAGCAATGGTGGCGTTGAGAGGGGTCGGCAGAGCTCGGTCCTCGGCAGACAGTCACACGGACAGAGACATCAGGGGGGCAGACGTGGTCAAATAGTCAACAGACAGACAGGCAGACATCAGACAGATATACGGAGATACCAGACGAACGTTAGACGAAGATAGATGGGCAGACAGGTGGACAGAGAGAGAGAGAGAGCTAACGCCACAGATAGACAGATAGATAGATAGACAGACAGACAGACAGACATGTGGATGGGTGGAACATAGAAACATAGAAAACTTACAGCACAATTCAAGCCCTTCGGCCCACAAAGCTGTGCCGAACATGTCCCTACCCTAGAAATTACTAGGCTTACCCATAGCCCTCTATTTTACTCAGCTCCATGTACCGATCCAACAGTCTCTTGAAAGGCCCTATCGTATCCGCCTCCACCACCGTTTCCGGCAGCCCATTCCACGCACTCACCACTCTCTGAGTAAAAAACTTACCCCTGACATCTCCTCTATACCTACTCCCCAGCACCTTAAACCTATGTCCTCTTGTGGCCACCATTTCAGCCCTGGGGAAAAGCCTCTGACTATCTACCATATCAATACCTCTCATCATCTTATACACCTCAATCAGGTCCCCCCCTCATGCTCCGTCGCTCCAAGGAGAAAAGGCAGAGTTCATTCAACCTTTTTTCATAAGGCATGCTCCGCAATCCAGGCAGCATCCTTGTAAATCTCCTCTGCACCCTCTCTATGGCTTCCACATCTTTCCTGTAGTGAGCAGAACTGAGCACAGTACTCCAAGTGGGGTCTGACCAGAGTCCTATATAGCTGCAACAATACCTCTCGGCTCCTAAATTCAATTCCCCGTTGATGAAGGACAATACACCATATGGTTTCCTAACCACAGAGTCAACCTGTGCAGATAGATAGATGGATATACAAAGACAATTTGCAGCATTTTTTAAAATGTTATTTCAGATTTACAGCAACTGCAGTTTTTTTTTGCTTTTGTGAATGTGGAATCAGAAGTGTTTGTGGAGGCTGAGGTGGAGAAAGTGGGGTGCCATTTGTGTGCAGATCTAGAGCGGGAATGGAGAGAGGGCGTGTAGTAATGACAGGAGAGATGAAGACAAAACAACTATTTATAAGGAACACGAATTTCAGTCATTCATTGGGGAGCTTCGTTTGGTTTGTGGACAGAGAATTATAATTGAATTGCATAAATATATTGACGGGAATATACAGAGTAAATGTGTACGCGATAGTTAATGAAGGGTAAAGGTTCAAGTTGTGAGATTTACATTTAAATCGTTGGCCTCAACTCGTCTTTGGGGGAATTGCACTCCGGAGTGGGCTGCGAGAGCAGTCACCCAGGGGTTAACAGGTCGCCCAGAGAGGGGCTGTTCCTTGGACCGTTATTCGGGACGCGATGTGAAAGAATTCTCATGTAAAGTGTTCAGATGCTCTGTGAAGACACGGGGAAGGGATGGGCTGTTGGCGGGACCTGCTCAAACCCCGACCCCAGCCTCACTCCCTGTCCCGCACCCCAATCCTATCTCACACCCCGCCACGTTCCTTCCACAAACGTATCTCCACAATGCGTTGTGTTTAGAAAGAGGCGTCGGAGCGGTAATGTCCAGAGGGTTGAGTATCTTAACCAGAGACTGACAGGGGTTTACTTCGTTAATAATGAGAGTTACTAGTGTAGTCTGTGACCATGTGCATTGTTTGAAATGCAGCAATCGGCTGTAATTTCTTAATTCGTTTATTACTTCTGTTTAAATGTACCGAAGAAACAGCAAAGATAAAGGTAGATAAATCTACACTAAAATGATAGAAATCCGCCCACGAATGGGAGCATTTACACAAATATACACAGATAAGTTGACATGGTGTTTATAAAATGGGAAGGGAAACGGATATAATTAAACCAGGAACACACAGAAGTGTGACACAGAGTAGGCCGGCGTGTAAGAAAACTGCAAATAGATCCCAGGAGATCCACAAAAAATAAAGGCAGATTCCGCCTTAGACAACGCCAACAAAATGTTTTCACCCACACACACCGGGGGCCCACAAACACATGGTATTATAACCGATTGTCTCTCAATCTGCCTTCGTTAGTTCCCAGTCTAATTCCTTGCTGGCTCTCTGCCGCTCCCGGTGATTGAATCTGGGGCTGAAACCTTCAATTTAATCCCACACCATGGAACGATGTGGAGCCCGGGTCCCGGGTCCCGTCATTAACGCCCAACTAAATGTTACTTCTCCATAAAAATTCCCTCCTCTTTACCTTGATTGCCCCTTCCGTCTCTCCCTCCTTCCCCATCGCCCTTTATTTTCCTCGCATTACCTCTCCCTTCCACTCTCTCCCCCGTCTTACACCATTTCCCACCTCCTCCCCCTACCCCTCTCCCCTCTGCACACCCTCTCACTGCCCTCCTTGCCTTCTCCCCCCCCCCCCCCCACCCTCCACACACACACACACACACACACACATCTCCGTTATGGTTTCTGTTCCCCCTCTTTCCTCCGTTTTTGTGTTGACGGTGTGAATTTGGAAGCTGGGTGATTTACCAGCCCTCCCATGCTCTCACAGTCAAACGGACTCTCCACTCGGTTGTAACGAAGCGAAGGAAATGGGCGGGTTCTGCGCTGGTGGCGCGGTCTGTGGGCCAAAGCTTCTCCCCAGCGCCTGGCTCAGTCACAATCGGGGCACGGTTCTACCCTTCGAGGAGGTGATCTCAGATTCTTAATCACCAGAAGCAGGCGGAAACTATTTTCAGCTGAATGCTGCTGGTCGGGCAATCCTATGAACTGGCCGGGGTCCGGAGACAACCTCAGGGTTCGGGCCAGAGTCTCAAGTCTTTCCCCAACACTGCGGCAGGACACGGGGAACAGGAGGCTGCAACTGTCGCCGAGTGAACTATCGTTCCAAGTTCTTGCTGTTGTCTTCACGAGGATGCAGTGGAGAAGTTTGACAGGTTTGCCCGAAGTTTGCTGGATCACACGCGGAGTGTGCGCCCTTCCCGGTGTAAGTGGCGTTATTGAAAAGTTCGGCAAGTACAACACCGGGGAATTATATATAACCCAGCAAAGTATGTACAGGTCGCGGCTTCTCTCTTGGGCCGAATGTATATATTTTAGACTGTGGGGTAACCCGATGGATTATGAAAAGTTCTGGTACAGTGTGCCCGTGTTTGGGGGAAGAACTGGAAACCATTAAGGAAAGAATGGTGTCTAGTGGGAATTTTCATAGAATCATAGAACCATAGAACAGTACAGCACAATACAGGCCCTTCGGCCCACAATGTTGTGCCGACCCTTAAACCTCGCCTGACTATTCAACCCCTTCCTCCCACATATCCCTCTATTTTAAATTCCTCCATTTGCTTATCTAGTAATCTCCTGAATTTGACCAACGTACCTGCCTCCACCACCGCCCCAGGCAGTGCATTCCATGCCCCAACCACTCTCTGGGTAAAAAACCTCCCTCTGATATCTCCCTTGAACTTCCCACCCATTACTTTAAAACCATGCCCTCTTGTATTTTAACAGAATTTGAAGAGAAGCTCCTCAATCCGGGATGTGGAACTCCCTCCCACTTGGAGTGGTGGAGGCGAGTGTGTTGGGAATGGACAGAGAGAGAGACGGGGATAGAGGCTGGGGGCTGGGGGATTCTGACGGGAGGCATGGACCCCGACGTGGGCCGATTCTACGCTGCACATTCTGTGTAACTTGTTCCCTGAACAAGCCGGGCCTCGCTGTCAATCGTGTATATCAGAGGTGTGGGCAGTGTGCCAGTGTCGATCGAAGCCAAGGGAAGGAATCGGTGTTCATAACAGTAGCGCAACAAAGCTCGTATTTCCAATGTGATCAGAATGTGTAAATACGACTTCTAGCGCCTAAAATTTACCTGGATTCAATAAACCCCTGTTTGGGAGGCAAATATCTGTCCTGATGTCAGTCCCAGAGAGCAGATACAGTAACGGACCCCCGATTCCTAATGCAGGGCGGGATGTCTCCGCTAAATCTCAAGCGAAATAGTGAAATTTTAAATTTTAAATTAATAAAATTGAGGAATTGGACCGCAAATAACGGCGTTGTGAATAGAAAAAAAATGTAGTTCTAAAGATAGGAATTCAGAGCGTCTTGGTCTGTGTGTTTGGGCCTGGGAGTCTGTAGCTGTGTGTGTTTATGCTTCGATACCGTGTTTCAATGTATTTGTGTGTGTGTGTCAGTGCGTGTGTGTTAGTGTGTATGGGTGTGTGTGAGAGTGTCTGTATATGTGTGTGTCAGTGTGTGTTAGTGTATGTGTGCTTTAGTGTGTATGTGTGTGTCTGTATATGTGTGTGTCAGTGTTTGTGTGCATGTGTGTGTTAGTGTGTCTGTGTGTGTGTGTGACAGTGTGTATGGGTGTGTGTTAGTGTGTGTGTGTGTGTCTGTGTGTGTGTGACAGTGTGTGTGTGACAGTGTGTGTGTGTGTGTGCGTGTGTGTGTGTGTGTGGGTGTGTGTGTGATTTCTGTGTGAGTGTGCCCGCGTGTCTCTGACTCTATGTGCTGTCTGTCCACTATGGATCTGTGCGTGTTCCATCTACTTCTCGGTTGTTTCTTAATCAACGGCCAAGATTAGGAGGCTACAGCTGAATATTAATCGCAGTTGTAATCACATTTCTGGTGTTGCGGCCGTTGTTCCCGCGAACATGGCACCAGCTCTGAAAGTTCAGGAGGCACTCAGAGAGACAACCGACTAGCGAAAGCCCGGGTCGGTGAGCGGGGATCCCGGCAGACAGGGATTGAGGGTCCGGGACTCCCCAATCCAGGAACAAGCGGCGGACACCGGGGCCAGGTGGGCGGAAGGTGAGGTGGGCACCCAAGTGCCAAGCGTGGGGAAAACCGGGCGCTGACTATTAGCGGTGTTTCGTTAAAAGCGGGAGGACGTTGTCCAAAGGCCGGGGAGCCGGCGTGGGGTTTGACCGCAGGGAACATGGGAATTGTGAAATGGGGACACGGGAGAAGCCAGACGCTGGAATCTGGAGCAACCGACAATCTGCTGGAGGAACTCAGCGGGTCGGGCAGCGTCTGTGGGGGGGGGGGGGGAAGGACAGTTCCGATGCGGACTCTTGCCCCGAAAGTTCGACCCTACCTTTCCCCCACAGACGCTGCTCGACCCGCTGGGTGATCTTATAGAGGTGTATAAAACCATGAGGGGTACAGACAGGGTGAATGCACTCAGTCTATTTCCCAGGGTTGGGGAATCAAGAACTAGAGGGCATAGGTTTAAGGTGAGAGAGGAGAGATTTAATAGGAGCCTGAGGAGGAACTTTTCATCCAGAGGGTGGTGAGTATATGGAGCGAGCTGCCAGAGGAGGTGGTTGAGGCAGGTACATCAACAACATTTAAAGGACATTTGGACAAGTACATGGATAGGAAAGGTTTGGAGGGATATGGGCCAAATGCGGGCAAATTGGACCGACTTAGTTGGGAATCTCGGTCAGTATGGACCGGTTGGGCCGAAGGGCCTGTTTCCCTGCTGTGCCCCGCTGAGTTCCCCCAGCAGATTTTCTTTTGTTTGGGGGTTCTGATCGTTGTCTCCACGTTTACAGAAGTCTGGAAGGCAGAGAACGGTGACACTGTAATTGGCAGGGTTTCCATAATGCGACTCTTCGGAGGTCTGCGTGCAAGCGGACGTCGAAAATTCGACCTATTTTGTATAAACTCACACAGACACAGGGGAGAGAACAACCATAGAACCGTATAACACTACAGCACAGAAAACAGGCCATTCGCCCCTTCTCATCTGTGCTGTAACTTTATTCCGCTAGTCCCATAGACCTGCACCCAGTCCATAACCCTCCAGACCTCTCCCGTCCATGTATCTATCCAATTTATTCTTAAAGTTTAAGAGTGACCCCACATTTACCACATCAGATGGCAGCTCGTTCCACACTCCCACCACTCTCTGAGTAAAGAAGTTCCCCCTAATGTTCCCCCCAAACCTTTCCCCTTTCACCCTAAAGCCATGTCCTCTCGTACTTATCGCTCCTAATTTAGGTGGAAAGAGCCTACTCGCATTAACTCTGTCTATGCCCCTCATAATTTTGTAAACGTCTATCAAATCTCCCCTCATTCTTCTGCGCTCCAAGGAATAAAGTCCTAACCTGTTCAATCTTTCCCTGTAACTCAACTCCTGAAGACCCGGCAACGTTCCAGTAAATCTCCTCTGCACTCTTTCAATCTTACTGACATCCTTCCTGTAGTTAGGTGACCAGAACTGCACACAAAACGAGGACAGACCAGGCAGGAGCAGTGGTAGACGGGGTGGGGGGGGGGGGGCGAGACTGGGGGAGAGACGGCAGCCGGTTGATAACCTGCGATTCCAACATCAGCGGTCTCTTGTCTGGCAGATTCCGCTGTAACTCCAGCGCCCTGTTATTGGAAAGACCCACCAGCCTGTCTATTATAAACGACCTGAGCCCGGGTTAGCCAGTCCCAATGAAACGCCGACAGTTCCTTTCCCCCACAGACGCTGCTCGACCCGCTGAGTCACTCCCTCGCATTGTGTGTTGCCCCTGGGTCCGGGTGAGGCAGATGTGCTCAGAGTTTGCACAGCGGCTTCCCACGCCCAACGGGAGCCCGTGCGGAGAAGTCTCAGTGCACGGCCCGGGGTCTGCAGAATGATCAGGATTAAAGTGACTCTCGAGGGAGAGGGGCAAAGTTTGAAGGAGGGGCATTTCAGAACATGATGCCTCGACTGAAGCCGGCTCAGTCATCAGGAGAACTTGAACGGTTAGTTACACAGATAAACAGATCTGTAGGGGTAGACGTAAATATATTCCGAGAAATATTTCTCCGACTCCTGCTCCGATTTCTTATGTTATAATCGATGGACATGTGGAAAGGGGGAAAGCTGATCTGAGTGGCAAATGGTTGGGGGGGGGGGGGATATTGACCGAGGATGTGTTTACAATCCATCACGGATAAAATGTGTTCGTTCGGCAAACCGGAATCACCGTCGAGTTTGTGTGTGTGTGTGTGTGTGTGTGTGTGTGTGTGTGTGTGTGTGTGTGTGTGTGTGTGTGTGTGTGTGTGAATGTGTCAGTGTGTGACTGTGTGTGTTAGCGTGTGGATGTGTTAGTGTGAGACCATGTAAGTGTGTGCGAGAGTGTGTGATTGTGTGTAAGTGTGTGAGTGTGTGTGATAGTGTGTGAATTGGGGTGTTAATGTGCGTGAGTGTGTGTTAGTGTGTGAGTGTGAATGTGTGTGTTAGTGTGAATGTGTGTGATAGTGTGTGGATGTGAGTGTGTGAATGTGAGTGTGAGTGTGTGAGTGTGTTGGTGCGTAGTGTGTGAATGTGTGTTAGTGTTTGTGTGTATTAATGTGTGAATGTGAATGTGTGTTAGTGTGTGAGTGTATGAATTTGTGTGTATGTGTTAGTGTGTGTATTAGTGTGTGAGTCTGAATGTGTGTGTTCGTGTGTGATTGTGAGTCTGCTCGCGTGTCTTTGTGCATACGCACGTGTGTGTGTGTGTGTGTGTGTGTGTGTGTTTAACTGGGGCTGAATCCTCAGGAGCAGGACACCCCCCGAATACCCAGAGACTCCCCCAAACCGAATTGGAAACCTTTCAAAAGACAGCACTCTCTGCAGAATTTATCTCCGGTAACGGGGGATTTGGGGTCCTGGTGCACAGACCCCTGACACACGTTGTGGGCAGGGAGAGGGACAAACAAGAAGGCTACTAGCAGCGTGGAGAGCTGTAGCAGACAGAGGACAGCGTGCTCCAAACACTTTGTAAGACTCTGCAGTGCAGACTGGACTCACCCTTCAGCAGGATCAGACGGAGCGCCGCAGATTCACCAGAATTCGGCTCTGGGGAAAGATTACGTAAAGTGGGCTGGTATTTGGGGAGGCGTTGAGAGAGCGGGCAGGACACCAGGGCAACTAGGAAACTGCTTGGTGGAAACGTTCCCCCTCTCTGCACGATACACCTGAGCGGGGTTTATTGAACCACTCCAGAGCCCTGGGTGAAATGGTTAAACACCAACCTCCAAAACGGTGAGCTTTATAGAGTCAGAGGTCGGTTTAACGACCCCAACCCGGTGATCCAACAGACACACAGGCTGTCGTTTGATGCGGGGCTAGAGGTTCGTTAAACGTCCCCTCTTTGTAACCCCCGGTTTCCCCGAACACAGCTGGTCCGGGTGAAAGGCCGGAGAGAGAGAGAGGGGGAGTCGGTGCGGATGCCCGGCGCCCAGGACCATGCGGACACCAACACCAGCGGAAAGTCTGAACTTCCGACCTGCACAGATATGAATTATGCACCGGCCAGCTCATTCTTCGCAAACTGCCAACTTTTTTTCAATTATGCATCTGTTTACATGTCACTGTTCGCTGAATAATGTAAGACTACGGGAAAGTACGGTGCGGAGAGGTGGCGCGTTAACGCAAACAGTCGTTCAACTGATCCCGTTCGATTTACCAGAGAGAGAGAAAGAATCCAAAAGTCTCCTCACCTTCCGTAAAGTAGAAGGTTTTATTTTATAATTTGTTTTTAACGATTTGTCAAACTTATCTGAAAGTTAGATAAAACATTAACCTCTGAAAATTTTGACCAAATGCTCTATGGTTACATTAAGAAGTGATAAACGAGGAGAGAATCTGTTTTAAATAGAATTCGTTGTGTTGTGCTTTCCGGGAAAGGGGCGAATTAGGTACTTAATCTAAAAACGCCATCGTGACATTAAAGGTAAACATTGCCGGATTAGAATCTGACACAGACGTTAATTCGATTCGTACTAAATTGGTGAATTGGTTTATTATTGTCACTTGTACCGAGGTACAGTGAACAACTTGTCTTGCACACCGATCGTACAGAGCAATTCATTACACAGTGCATTGAGGTAGTCCAAGGTAAAACAATAACAGAATGCAGAATAAAGTGTCACAGCTACAGAGAAAGTGCAGTGCAGGCAGACAATAAGGTGCAAGGGCATAACGAGGTAAATTGTGAGGTCAAGAGTCCATCTCATAGTACTAGGGAACCATTCAATAATCTTATAAATGGGATAGAAGGTCTCCTTGAGCCTGGTGGTACGTGCCTTCAGGCTTTTGTATCTTCTGGCCTATGGGAGGGGGGAGAAGAGAGAATGGCCGGGGTGAGTGGGGTCTTTGATTATGTTGGCTGTTTCACCGAGGCAGCCAGAAGTGTAGACAGAGTCCATGGAGGGGAGGCTGGTGTCCGTGATGTGCTGATCTGTGTCCACAACTCTCTGCAGTTTCTTGAGGTCCCAGGCAGAACAGTTGCCATACCAAACCTTGATGCATCCAGATAGGATGCTTTCTATGGTTCATCAATAAAAGTTGGTGAGTGTCAAAGGGGACATGGCAAATTTCTTTAGCCTCCTGAGGAAGTAGAGGTGCTGGTGAGCTTTCTTGGCTGTGGTGTCTATGTGGCTGGACCAGGACCATGGTGTAGTGATAGCGTAGAAGGTTGATGTAGGTTACAACAGGATATTGACAGAATGCAGAGCTGGGTTGAGAAGTGGCAGATGGAGTTCAACCCGGATAAGTGTGAAGTGATACACTTCGGGAGATCAAATTCGAAGGCAGAATACAAGGTTAATGGCAGGACTCTTAGCAGTGTGGAGGAACAGAGGGATCTTGGGGTCCATGCCCATTCATCCCTCAAGGTTGCTGCACAGGTCGATAGGGTTGTTAAGAAGGTGTGTGGTGTGTTGGCCTTCATTAGTCGGTGTATTGAGTTCAAGAGCTGCGAGGTGATGTTGCAGCTGTATAGAAATCTGGTCAGCCCACACGGAGTATTGTGTTCAGTTCTGGTCGCCTCATTATAGGAAGGATGTGGAAGCTTTAGAGAGGGTACAGAAGAGATTTACCAGGATGCTGCCTGGATTGGAGAGCATGTCTTATGAGGATAGGATGACAATGGCTAACGCAAGGGGACATAATTTTGATTGGAGGAAGGTATAAGGGGGATGTCAGGGGTAAGTTTTTTACACAGAGAGTGGTGGGTGTGTGGAACGCACTGCCGGCAGAGGTTGTGGGGGAAGATACATTAGGGACATTTAAGAGACTCTTAGATAGCCACATGAATGATAGAAAAATAGGGGGCTATGTGGGAGGGAAGGGTAGATAGATCTTAGAGCAGGATAAAACGTTGGCACAACATTGTGGGCCGAAGGGCCTGTACTGTGCTGTAGTGTTCCATGTTCTAAATTCTAGGACAGGTTATTGGTGATGTTCACTCCTAGGAACTTGAAGCTCTCAACTCTCTTGTCCTCAGCACCATTGATGTAGACAGGTGCATGTACACTGCCCCCTTTCCTGAAGTCAATGACCAGCTCTTTTGTTTTGCTGACATTGAGGGAAAGGTTGTTGTCAAGACTCCATGTCACTAGGCTCTCTATCTCCTTCCTGTACCCCAACTCATCGTTATTTGAGATCTGGCCCATTACGTTGGTATCATCTGCAGACCTGTAGATGGAATATTTTGGTATTGGAATTGGTTTATTATTGTCACTTGTACCGAGGTACAGTGAAAAACTTGTCTTGCATACCAATTGTACAGGTCAATTCATTACACAGTGCAGTTACATTGAGTCAGTACAGAGTGTATTGAGGTAGTACAGGTAAAAACAATAACAGTACAGAGCAAAGTGTCACAGCTACAGAGAAAGTGCAGTGCAATAAGGTGCGAGGTTACAACAAGGTAGATCGTGAGGTCATAGTCCAGCTCATTGTATAAGGGAACTGTTCAATAGTCTTATCACAGTGGGGTAGAGCTGTCCTTAAGTCTGGTGGTACGTGCCCTCAGGCTCCTGTATCTTCTACCCGATGGAAGAGGAGAGAAGGGAGAAGGGTGGGGTCTTTGATTATGCCGGCTGCTTCACCAAGACAGTGAGAGGTAAAGACAGAGTCCAAGGAGGGGAGGCTGATGTCCGTGATGCTCTGGACTGTGTCCACAACTCTCTGCAGTTTCTTGTGGACCTGGGCAGAGCAGTTGCCGTACCAAGCCGTGATACATCCAGATAGGATGCTTTCTATGGTGCATCTGTAAAAGTTGGTGAGAGTCGAAGGGGACAAACCAAATTTCTTTAGCCTCCTGAGGAAGTAGAGGCGCTGGTGAGCTTTCTTGGCCATGGCTTCTACGTGATTTGACCAGGACAGGCTGTTGATGATGTTCACTCCCAGGAACTTGAAGCTCTCAACCCTCTTGACTTCAGCACCATTGATGTAGACAGGTGCATGTACACCGCCCTCTTTCCTGAAGTCAATGACCAGCTCTTGTTTTGTTGTCATTGAGGGAAAGGTTGTCATCATGACACCATTCCACTAAGCTCTCTATCTCCTTCCTGTACTCTGACTCATCGCTGTTTGAGATACGGCCTACAACAGTGGTATCATCTGCAAACTTGTAGATGGAGTTAGAGCAGAATCTGGCCACACAGTCACGATTGTATAGGGAGTAGAGTAGAAGGCTGAGGACGCAGCCTTGTGGGGCACCAGTGTTGAGCATAATTGTGCCAGAGGTATTGCTGCCTATTCTCACTGATTGCGGTCTGTTCTCTGCATACCTCAGAGTGCAGCAGCTCTCTCCTGACCTGCCTGACTGTCATCGGCATTTTCTGCTTTTATTTTGTGTTTCCCGTAATTGCAGTTTGTTCATCTTTGGGTACACATATGAGGATATGGAGTCAAGAGTGAGAGGTGGGGAGAAAAATGTGTTACCGCACCAGAGACTCTATCAGGTTAATTGTAGGTGACTTGCCTTTTTTTGGAAAGCCATCTTTCCCCAGTTGATCCAGCCTTGTTAACCTGTTTATTGAATCTGTCTCCCTTTGTATCTGGAACTTATACCACAGCTCAGGAACAGGCCCTTCAGCCCACCATGTTTGTGCTGACCATGATGCCAATTTGAACTGCACATCTGCCTGCACATGGTCCGTATCTGCCCGACACATGAACGATAGAGAAATGGGGGGCTACATGAGAGGGAAGGGTTAGATAGATCTTAGAGCAGGATAAAATGTCGGCACAACATAGTGGGCTGAAGGGCCTGTACGGTGCTGTGGTGTCGTGTTCTATGTATCTATGTATCCCTCCATTCCTGCCTGTTCATGTGTCTGTCTAACTGCCTCTTAAATGTTGCTGTCATATCTGCCACCACCACCACCCCTGACAGCCTGTTCCAGGCACCCACCACTCTCTGTGTAAAAACACTTGCCTCATAAATCTCCTTTAAACTTTCCCCCCTCTCACCTTAAAGCTCTGCCCTCTGGTATTTGACATTTCCACCCTGGGAAAGAGACTCTGAGTATCTACTCCATCTATAATCTTATAAACCTCTATCAGGTCTCCCCGCAGCCTCCGACACTCTAGGGAAAATAACCCAAGTTTGTCCAACCTCTCCTTATAGCTGATACTCTCTAATCCTTCTGCACCCTCTCCAAAGCCTCCACATCCTTCCTGTAATGGGGCGACTAGAACTGGACACAATACTCCAGGTGTGGCCTGACCAGAGTTTTATACAGCTGCAACATGATTCCCGATGTTTATACTCAGCACCCTGACCGATGAAGGCAAGTATGCCCTATGGCCTCTTTACAACCCTATCGACTTGTGTTTCCGCTTTCAGGGAGCTCTGGACTTGCACCCCAAGATTCCGCTGTACATCAATGCTCTGAAAAATCCCTCAATTAACTGTATACTTTCCCCTTACATTTGACCTCCCAAAGTGCATCACCTCACACACGTCCGGATTAAACTGCATCTGCCATCTCTCTGCCCACATTTCAACTGGTCAACTGCTGAATCCTTTGACAACCTTCCTCACTGTCCACAGCTCCACCACCTTCTGCATCCCTGAGATGACTGATCTGTGGTCACTTGGGTCTACCCTTGCACCCTTTTGTTGATTAAAGGTATAACGTTTGCAATTTTTCATTCCTCAGTATAAACTCTAATGATTGGAAGGTTATGACCAGGGTCTTCACAATTTCCTCCCTCGCCTCAGCAAACTGGGATGCACCCCATCTGTTGATTCTTCTTCTACAGCTAGTTTCAAAGGAATGTAAAAGCATAACTTACAGAAGCAGGAGTAGGCCATGGAGCCAGCTTCTCCACCGTTCAGTGTGATCAGTGCTGATCATCTAATTTCAGTCCTCTTGATCCTCTGGGAACAACGTAATCAAAGACCCCACCCACCTGGCACATTCTCTCTTCTCTCCTCTTCCATTGGGTAGAAGATACCGGAGCCTGAGGGCACGTACCACCAGACTTAAGGACAGCTTCTACCTCACTGTGATAAGACTATTGAACGGTTCCCTTATACAGTGAGATGGACTCTGACCTCACGATCTACCTTGTTGTGACCTTGCACCTTATTGCACTGCACTTTCTCTGTAGCTGTGACACTTTACTCTGTACCGTTACTGTTTTTACCTGTACTACCTCACTGCACTCTGTACTAACCCAACATAACTGCACTGTGTAATGAATTGACCTGTACGATTGGTATGCAAGACAAGTTTTTCACTGGACCTCGGTACAAGTGACAATAATAAACCAATTCCAATACATCTAACTGATTCTTGGCTTCAACTCCTTTCTATGGACACACGGAAACCAGCCTCACCTCCATGGTAAACAGTCCCCTTTATGATAAGATGGACTCTTGACCTCACAATCTGCCTCGTTATGACCTTGCACCTTATTGTCTGCCTGCACTGCACTTTCTCTGTAACTGTAACACTTTATTCTGCATTCTGTTGTTGTTTTCCGTTGTACTGCCTCAATGCACTGATGTAATGAAATGATCTGTATGGATGGCATGCAAAACAAAGTTTTTCACTGTACCTCGGTACACGTGACAATAATAAACCAAGGCTCTCCACACTGGATGAAGTAATTTCTCCTCCCAGCATCGCTTCTCCTTAGTCTGTGACCTCTGTTTCTCACTAATTCCTCACTCATTCTTCAAGTCCGCAAGTATCTCAACGACATCTTCCTTTGCTGAGACTCCTTTCTCTTGGTAAATGTCAGCAGTATTCGTTTAGTGTATCCTTCACGGCCTTTACCACCGCGAGTGGCCCTCCGGTGATCAGCCCCAACTGTAACTCCTGGTTACTGTTTACACGCCGGTAGAAGACCTTTGGGTTCCTGCCAGTGGTTGGTCACAGTCTCTTCTCTTTCCCTGTCTCCTTTCTATCTGCATGTCCTGTACTCCGCCTGGCTGTCACTTGTCACGGCAGGTAACCGTGTTGTTAAATATCTGTCCTCTGTTTGCCGCTTTAATTACTTGCTTGTCCCTGTCTCCACTTTGAGTATGCACATACACCTTCCAACACGCACGTATTTACTGAAGGACGTTTATTTAACATGGTCTATATTACAAACACAAAAAAATGCCTGTTCTCGGCGGGTCGCTAAACCCCAAAGAGACAAGATTAAGGTCAAATTAAAGGAAGATGCTCAGGATCTGTGCATCAATCTCCCTCCTTCTCCCACTGTCCAAACACCCCTGTAATGTTGACAGTGTCCAACACATATAATTTTATTTTAAATGTACACAATCATTTTTTCTTCTCCTGCTAATTTTTCGATTTGCACTGTCCCCGATAGATAGTCGTAGATTTATATTTAATCCACAGGGACAAAAAGTAATCTGCCATTGCTTGATATGCAGATAAACGATTGAAAGACGTACTGATACTAATTCCTGCGACCACCCAGGGGGGCAGTGCCTTCTGAATTATCCTTCACTCTGGGAGAAAATCACTGCCACTTCCTGCACATGAAATCCGCCAGATTATCTCTTCCAACATTGCCTGGGGTGGACGGTTATTGAACGTGGCTGCCTCTCACTCAGCTCACCCGCACCACACCGCACAGAAACCTCCGCCCGTTTTAAGTTGTTGAAGCGAGAGCAGATCTTGTCTCATTGCTCGTTTGCCATTACCAACGAATATGTTTCAGTTTTCGATCGTCTCGCCCCCTTTATCTCTTTCTCCTGTTCTCCCTCTTTTTCTCCGTGTCGGTAACTGGTTTATTATGGTCACACCCACCGAGATACAGTGAGAAACTTTTGTTTGCTTGCCGTCCACACTGATCATTCCATCTCGCAAAAAGGAAACACGGAAACCTCTCTCTGAGATGGGTTCTGTTTCACTCAATCTGTTGTTTCTTTGTCACGGTATCTGCTCTCACAGAACACAGAACACTACAGCACAGTACAGGCCCTTTGTTGTGCCGACATCTTACCCTGCTCTAAGATCTATCTAACCCTTCCCTCCCACATAGCCTTCCATTTCTCCATCATTCAACTGTCAATCTAAAAGTCTCTTAAATGTCCCAAATGTATCTGCCCCCACAGCCTCTGCAGGCAGTGCGTTCCACACACCCACCACTCTCTGTGTAAAAAACTTACCCCTGACATTCCCCTTATATCTTCCTCCAGTCACCTTAAAATTATGCCCCCTCGTGTTAGCCATTGTCACCCTGGGAAAAAGTCTCTGACTGTCCACTCGATCTATGCCTCTTATCATCTTGTACACCTCTATCAAGTCACCTCTCATCCTCCTTCTCTCCGAAGAGAAAAGCCCGAGCTCACTCAACCTACCCTCATAAGACACGCTCTCCAATCCAGGCAACATCCTGGTAAATCTCCTCTGCACCCTCTCTTAAGCTTCCACATCCTTCCTATAATGAGGCGACTAGAACTGAACACAATACTCCACGTGGTCTGACCAGAGTTCTGTAGAGATGCAACATCACCTGGTGGCTCTTGAACTCAATGAAGGCCAAGACACCATACGCCTTCTTAACAACCCTATTGACCTGCATGGCAACCTTGAGGGATCTATGGACATGGACCCCAAGATCCACCACACTGCTAAGAATCCTGCCATTAACCTTGTATTCTGCCTTAAAATTCAAACTCCTGAAGTGTATCACTTCACACTTATCTGGGTTGAACTCCATCCGCCACTTCTCAGCCCAGCTCTACATCCTATCAATATCCTGTTGTAATCTACAGCAACATAAATTGCAACATATTGAGACATAAATTGCCTTGTCCTGGTCTGGTGATTGAATGAAGGTTGGACAAACTTGGGTTGGTCTCCCCAGAACATCGGAGGCTGAGGGGAGATCTTAGATGGACTCTGACCTCACGATCTACCTTGTTGTGACCTTGCACCTTATTGCGCTGCACTTTCTCTGTAGCTGTGACACTTTACTCTGTACTGTTATTGTTTTTACCTGTACTACATCAATGCACTCTGTACTACCCCAATGTAACTGCACTGTGAAATGAATTGACCTGTACGATCGGTTTGTCAGACAAGTTTTTCACTGTACCTCAATACAAGCGACAATAATAAACCAATACCAATAGAGGTTCTTAAAATTATGAGAGGCATAGACAGAGTAGACAGTCAGAATCTTTTACCTAGGGTAGAAATGTCAAACACTAGAGGACATGTTTTTAAGGTTAGAGGGGGAAGTTTAAAGGTGACGTGAGGGGCAAGTATTTTACACAGAGAGTGGTGGGTGCCTGGAATATATTACGAGGGGCAGTAGTGAAAGCAGGCAGTTTGGTGGAGTTTCAGAGGCTTTTAGATGGACACGTGAATATGAAGGGAGTGGAGGGATGTGGGTGATACACAGGAGGAGGACATTTAGCATAAATTGGCATCAAGATTGGCACATCGTGGGCCGAATGGCCTGTCCAGTGCTGCACTGTTCTACGTTCTATGCTGATAATTCAGTTATTATTTTGAACAACTTTTTCAACCACGTAAAAATGTGAACAATAAAATAACTTTCAGTTCAAAAGAGACTGCAGACGCTGGAATCTGGAGCAACACACAAGATGCTGGAGGAACTCAATGGGTCGAGCAGCATCCGTGGAGGGAGATGGACAGTCGACATTTCCAGTCGAAACCTTTCATCTAGAGAGGTAAGAGGGGAGATGGTCAGTGCAGGGAGAGTTGGAGCAAGAGCTGGCAGGTGATAGGTGGATCCAGGTGAGGGGGGGTGTGACAGGTGGAGGTGACAGGGCTGCGGAAGATGGAATCTGATAGGAGAGGAAGGTGGAGCCTGGAACCGTGAGGGGGTGGGGGGGGGGCAGATAGGAACAGTGGGGGGAGGGGACCCAGTGGGAGGGGTGTGTGGGTGCTGGGCAGGGAGTGGGTAGAGGAGGGGAAAGGGACAGGGTGATGGGGAGGGGTGGGTGTCAGGGGAACTGGGTGGATCAGGGGGAGAGGGGAAACGGACAGAGGGGGAGCAGGTTACTGGAAGTCGGAGGATTCAATGTTCATGCCGTCGGGGTGTAGACTCCCCGGGGGGAAGGTGAGGGGCTGCTCCTCTGTTTTGTGTTTAGCCTCCCCCCGGCAGTAACAGTTATATGGAGCCTTGGACATAGTTAAGTGTCCCACAAGAGTATGACCAGACATTAGTGTGGGCGACCAAATGCTTGGTGAAAGAGGGAGGTTGAAGGACGAACTGAAGGAAGGAGAGAGAAGAATTCTGGAGCTTAGAGTGATGATACTGAGAACAGTAGAGCATCTGAATTAGGAGCAGGAGTAGCCCATTCAGCCCCTTGAGTCTGCACTACCACTAAATCAAGTTAATGTCAAAGTCAAAGTTGAGTTTATTGTCATCTGCGCAAGTCCGTGTGTGCACAGGTGCAATGAAAAACACTTACAACAGCATCACAGGCACACAGCATCAGATAAGCAGCATTCAGAAGAAAATCACAAATTAAACATAAATTATACACAATATTTACAAGAAAGAACACAATTAGAACAAAAAAAAACCTGTCCTTCTCTGTGCAAAGTGATCAGAGTGGTCCCAGTGTTGCTAAACTGTAGTGATCAGGGTTGTACCGGTTGGTTCAAGAACCAAATGGTTGAAGGGAAGTAGCTGTTCCTGAACCTGGTGGTGTGGGACTTCAGGCTTCTGTACCTCCTGCCCGATGGGAGCTGTGAGAAGATGGCATGGCCCCGGATGTGAAGAATTTCTCTAAACTCTTCAGAACCAAAATCAGGTTTATTATCACTGACATATATCGTGACATTTGTTGTTTTGCGGCAGCAGTACAGTGCAAGAGATAAAATTACTTTAAATCACAAAATAAATAAATATTGCAAAGAAAAGGAATAATGAGGTAGTGTTCATGGGTTCATGGACCGTTCAGAAATCTGATGGCGGAGGGGAAGAAGCTGTTCCTAAATCATTGAGTGTGGATCTTCAGGCTCCTGTACCTCCTCCCCGATGGTAGTAACGAGAAGAGGGCATGTCCCGGATGGTGAGTGTTCTTAGTGATAGATGCCGCCTTCTTGAGGCACCGCCTCTTGAAGATGTCCTCAATGGTGGGGAGGGTTGTGCCCGTGATGGAGCTGGCTGAGTCTACAACCCTCTGCAGCCTCTTGTGATCCGGTGCACTGGAGCCTCCATACCAGGCGGTGATGTAACCAGTCAGAATGTTCTCCACCGTACATCTGTAGAAATTTGCAAGAGTCTTTGGTGACGTACCGAATCTCCTCAAGCTCCTAATGAAGAGCCGCTGGCATGCCTGCTTCATGATTACATCAATGTGTGTTGGGCCCAGGATAGATTCTCTGAGATGTTGATGCCCAGGAACTTGAAGCTGCTCACTCTTTCCACCGCTGACCCCTCGATGAGGACTGGTGTGTGTTCTCCTGACTTCCCCTTCCTGACGTCCACAATCAGTTCCTTGGTCTTGCTGACACTGTTGCGACACCACTCACCCAGCCGAACGATCTCACTCCTGTACGCCTCCTCGTCGCCATCTGAGATTCTGCCAACAAGAGTGGTGATATTTTGTTAATCATTCTGATATTTTAATGCTCTTATATTTATGTTTCATCACCAACCAACCAACTATCAGAAATAATTATACACTACTTACTTTAAGCAAACCTCTCGGGGCAGGCACGGTAGTGTAGCGGTTAGCATGACACTATTACAGCGCCAGCGACCCGGGTTCAATTCCGGCCGCTGTCTGTAAGGAGTTTGTACGTTCTCCCCGTGTCTGCGTGGGTTTCCTCCCACATTCCAAAGATGTACAGGTTAGGAAGTTGTGGGCATGCTATGTTGGCGCCGGAAGTGTGGCGACACTTGTGGGGCTGCCCCCAGAACACTCTATGCAAAAGATGCATTTCACTGTGTGTTTCAATGTACATGTGACTAATAAAGAAATCTTATCTTAATTGGTTTGGCACAACACTGTGGGCCGAAGGGCCTGTTCCTGTGCTGTATTGTTCCATGTTCTAACTAACACTCCAAAGATCTCCAGCCTTCTGCATGTTTCAATGAGATCACCAGTGGAGCATTCTTCAGCTGTGGGGCTCCGGAGATCCCTCGCTGTTACCACCCTGGCGCTCTTTTCTCCATTAACGTGCCTCTTAACACATTCAAGGGCTTTAGTGCACCTCTGCAATTGTTTGGGGATGTCTTACTATGTTAAAGGTTCCACGCCGATACAATGTGAGAGTTATATGGGGTTGAGGTACCGGAGGTTACCGGTCTTTGCAGAGCCTAGTGCCCCTGATACCCAGAATAAGTGACAGCATCACAAGCAATTTTCGAAACACACCGAGGCGCGTTTGGTGAGCTCACCTTCGTTGTGTTTCAAGGGAGACATCTGGCGGTTTAATGTCTACACAACAAATCTGTTGAGTTGTGTTTTTGTTCACAAAGGGAGGTTGGAGACGTCCCACCAGGACCTGGAGCTGTTGAATTTCAGCAATCTGGGGCAACACACAATCTGGTGGAGGGTCGTTTACAAACGTTGACATGTCCTCTCCCCCGCCCCACAGACGCTGCCCGACCCGCTGAGTTCCTCCAGCAGATCGTGTGTTGCTCCAGATTCCGGTGTCTGCAAGTCTCCACAAGTCTCCACATTTCAGTCATAACCAAGCAGCGAAAAAACGGGGAAGATTACGGGATAGGTTCAGAGATTTGTGGAGAAATGGCCCCTTGTTTGAAGACATTACAGACATTACAAATAAAACAGCAGACGCTGGAATCTGAAACCAAGATGCTGGAGGAACTCAGCCAGTCATGGGGGCATCTGCAGAAAAGAGAAACTAGTTAACGTTTTGGATCAGGAACACTCGCCCCGGTTCTAAGTTCCCTTTCTACAGATGCTGTTTCAGTTCTTCCAGCATTTTGTTTTTGGCGAGTTCTGCTGCCTTCCTCGAAGTAAATAAAATGTTTTTTTTCTAATCAGAAATAACTTGTTCAGATGATAACGTTTCACTTGGTAACTCCCAGGTGCGCTAGCAACGTCTCCCCGACTAGCTCTGACAGATAGATTGATTTGGGGTTACCAGGGCACGCCCTCCACGTCAGCTGAAGGGACACAGTGATTGCCCTTGATGTTGAAGACCATGGAAGGAGATTAACTGTTCATCCAGTAGGAACCTTCACCCTTACCTCCTGCCCGGCAGTCGCATGTTCTGAAGGATGTGATTGCGCTGGAGAGGGCGCAGAGGAGATTCGCCAGGATGTTGCCTGGGATGAAGCAGTTCAGTTCTGAGTCGAGACTGGAGAGGCCGGGTCTGTTCTCCCTGGAGCGGAGGAAGTTAAGAGGGGACATGATTGAGGTTTATAAAATTATGAAGGGTATAGATAGGGTAGACTGCAGGAGACTCTCCTCCATAACAGAGGTAGAGAAAACTGGAGGACATAGATTAAGGGTGAGGGATAAGAGATTTAGAGGGGATCTGAGCAGGACTTGAGAGGGCAATCCGGGTGGCATAGTGGTTAGCACCAGCGACCCGGGTTCAATCCCGGCTGCTGTCTGTAAGGAGTTTGTACGTTCTCCCCGTGTCTGCGTGGGTTTCCTCCGGGTGCTCCGGTTTCCTCCCACATTCCAAAGACGTACAGGTTAGGAAGTTGTGGGCATGTTATGTTGGCGCCAGAAGTGTGGTGACACTTGCGGGCTGCCCCCAGAACATTCTTATGCAAAAGATGCATTTCACTGTGTGTTTGGATGTACATGTGAGTAATAAATAAATATCTTATATCCATGGATGAACCAGGAGATCCACTCTCAACTGAAGTCAGGACTGCAGCATTCAAATTAGGTGACCCTGACTTTTACAAGAAATCGAGATACGACCTTCGTGAAACTATCAGAGATGCCAAGAGACAATACTGGTTCAAAATCGAGTCCCAGACCAGCCGTCAGTTGTGGCAGGGCTTATACACTATAACCGGCTACAAAATGAAGTCCGGCTGCATCGCTGACAACAGCACATCCCTTCCCGATGAGCTTAACCCATTCCATGCATGATTTGAACAGAAGGGGATTGGAATGTCACCACCCACCCCAACAGCCTCCAGTGCACCTGAACCCACAGTCACCATTGCAGATCAGCAGGGGGGGGGGGGGGTGGTACTTACAGACATTTTTAACCTCTCCCTACCTCAATCTGAGATTCCTATCTGCTTCAAGTAGACCACTATCATCCCAGTATCAAAGAAAAATAAGGTGACTACCACCCAGTGGCTGTAACACCCACCATCATGAAGTGCGTCGAGAGGCTGGTCATGGCTCGCATTAACTCCAGCCTCCCAGACAACCTCAACCCACTGCAATTTGCCTACTGCCATAACAGGTCTACAGCGAATGCCATCTCCCTGGCCCTACACTCAGCTCTGGTACATCTGGATAGTAAAGATACCTATGTCAGACTACCTCGTTATGACCTTGCATCTTATTGTCTGCCTGCACTGCACTTTCTCTGTAACTGTAACACTTTATTCTGCATTCTGTTACTATTTTCCCTTGTACTACCTCAATGCACTGATGTGATGAAATATGTATGGATGGCATGCAGTTTTTTTACTTTTTTTTACATGTGACTATAATTTACAAATTTATTCTGCCTTCAATACTATAATTCCAAGCAAACTGGGACTCAACACCTCCCTTTGCAACTGGATCCTTGGCTTCCTGACCAATAGACCACAATCAGCAAGGATAGGCAACAATACCTCCGGCACGATTATCCTCAACACTGGTGCCCCACAAGGCTGCTTCCTCAGCCCTCTACTCTACTCCCTATACACTCAGGACTGTGTGGCCAGATACTGCTCCAGCTCCATCTCTATGTTTGGAGCTGACACCATCATAGTGAGCCGTATGATGAGTTGGAGTACAGGAAGGAGATAGAGAGCTCAGTGACATGGTGTCATGACAACAACCTTTCCCTCAATGTCAACAAAACAAGAGCTGGTCATTGACTTCAGGAAGGGGGGGCGGTGTACATGCACCTGTCTACATCAACGGTGCTGAGGTCGAGATGGTTGAGAGCTTCAAGCTCCTAGGAGTAAACATCACCAATAGCCTGTCCTGGTCCAACTATATAGCCACCACAGCCAAGAAAGCTCACCAACACCTCTGCTTCCTCACGAGGTTAAAGAAATTCGGCATGTCCCTTTTGACCCATTTTTATAGATGCACCATAGAAAGCATCCTATCTGGATGCATCACGGCTTGGTACGGCAACTGCTCTGGCCTGGACTGCAAGAAACTGCAGAGTTGTGGACACAGCTCAGCGCATCATGGAAACCAGCCTCCCCTGTCTACACTTCTCACTGCCTCGGTAAAGCAGCCGACATAATCACAGACCCCACCCACCCTGGATATTCTCTCTTCTCCCCCCTCCCATCGGGCAGAAGATACAAAAGCCTGAAATCACGTACCACCAGGCTCAAGGACAGCTTCTATCCCACTGTTCTAAGACTATTGAACGGTTCCCCAGTATAAGATGGACTCTTGACCTCACAATCTACCTCATTATGGCCTTGCACCTTATTGTCTGCCTGCACTGCACTTTCTCTGTAACACTTTATTCTGCATTGTTATTGTTTTCCCCTGTACTACCTCAATGCACTGATGTGATGATCTGTACGGATAGCATACAAAACAAAGTTCGCACTGTACCTCAGTACAGGTGACAATATTAAACCAACTTACCTTCTTCACCCAGAGTGGCAAGTACCTGGAATACACTGCCTGGGAGAATGGTGGAGCGGTCACTGGGTGCCCACTGGTCAGTGTAGACATGGTGGGCCGAATGGCCTCGCCTTTACTGCCTGCTCACTCATTTTCATCTGCTCAGTTCTCAGTGTAAACTCCTTAGTACACAGGCAGCATCAGCTTTCTAATATTCATGCTGTCTTCTTCAGTACATCCAATGATGCCTCATCATAGCCTTCCAGCTTCGGTTAGACTAAGAATGAGGTTCCTGGCTTGATGTAATCAGTCAGAGGGACATGGAAACTTCCCTAATCTTGTACAGCAAGGTGGCCCACAGCTCTACAATGGCCTGGAACTGATGGATGTGCACTCTGAGCTGCCACAGAGGCCCTTAACCTACACGACAAGGTGTCAGAGGCATGCAAGTGCACTGGAGTTGAGACCCAACCATAGCTTCTAATATGAAGCTTCACAGTTAGGGCTCTCGCCACAGGCAAGTCTAGCTACAAGCATGAGCGCTGGATAGTCACAGCAATCAGTATCACGTTGAAAAGAATCCAATACAGAATCTTAGGAGAGCACTGGCATTATCTGAGAGTGTGAAACTTGCTCAGGAGCAGTTGAGGTAATTAGAACAGACACATTGAAGGGAGACACAGGAGATTGCAGATGCTGGGATCTGGAGCTAAAAAACGAGCTGCTGGAGGAACTCAAGTGGGTCAGTAAGAGGGAGATGGATAGTTGATGTTTCGGGTTAAGGTCCATCATTTGAACTCTGGACATTGAGTCCTGATGAAGGGTCTCGACCTGAAACGTTGCCTGTCCATTTCCCTCCACAGATGCTGCCCGACCCGCTGAGTTCCTCCAGCAGCTTGTGTTTAGGGGAGACTGGATAAACACAAGGGAGAAGGAACAGAAGATGGTGACGGGAGGGATGAAAAGAGCCAAGCGATACAGTTGGGCTGAAAGCCCGTTACTGTGATCACACTACACAAAAGAGACAAAACCTCAGGCACGTAGTAATTGGAACTTTATTTCTCAGACACGTTTCTGTCAGGAAAAAAAATGATGAAAATAATAAATAGAGCTGAAGGGAGCTGCTTTTCCTCAGGCCTGGAGCTGGAAGTTGTTTGCAGAGTGCCCCCAAGCCCAGGGACATTCACGAGGTGCCTGGTAGAACAACGCCAGCAGCACACAAAAGCTTCACGTGTGGCCACTGCAGGGCTGCTGGCGGTGACTGGGAGCCAACGGGTGCTGGATCTGCCCAAGCAGCAACCACGTGCTGGGCTGACTCAGTGGCCGTGGGGCTTGCCTCTGCCCCGACCCTTGGACATAGCCGAGGCATCTACAGTGGAGCGCGGGTTCTTGATGGTTTCATCGACAGACAGGATCAGGCACGCAGCCTCTGATGCGGCGGTTAGGGCGTTGATACGCACCACAGCCGGCTCCCACACACAGGCCTCAAAATTATCCGCAATGTCCTCGTTGTTGACATCGACGCCATACCACGTTCCTCCCTGTGAGCAGCAGACAGGACAAGAGAATAGGCACCCCTTCATCACATCGTAGACTTTGGGAAGGGACCATGTCCAATCTCACCTTCCTACAGCCCCCTCTCTCCTCGTCCTCCTCCTCCCCCACTTATGGTCCACTCAATCCCTGAAAGTTCATGCACATCCCTGGCCCAGGTTAGAGTTCCCCTAACTTGGGGACCTATTCCTTGGGGAATCAAGAACTAGAAGGCATAGGTTTAAGGTGAGTAGGGAAAGATTTAATAGGAACCCAAGGGGCCACTTTTTTTTTGTACACAAAGGGTGGTATGTATGTGGAACGAGCTGCCAGAGGAAGTGGTTGAGGCAGGTACAATAACAACTTGTAAAAGACAATTGGACAGGTACATGGATTGGAAAGGTTTAGAAGTTTATGGGCCAAAAGCGGGCAAATGGGACTAGCTTCGATGAGGCATCTTGGCCTGCATGGACCGGTTGGGCCAAAGGGCCTGTTTCTGTGCTGTATAACTCTATGACTCTACCCTGACGTTTACTCTATTCTGTGCTGGATACTTTGGTAGTATTGGGCTAAATCCCTGGTACTGACCATCTAAGAATATGCCGTACTTGCCCTCTAGTCAGGTCTACCTTCACTTCCGCAACTGATCTAGACATTCTTCAGATCCCTGAGGAAATGCTGAGGCACAGTGAGGCTCCATTGTGAACGCCATCTTAGAATGATGATACAAGGATGTTGCCAGGACTCAAGGGCCTGAGTTATAGCGAGAGGTTGGGCAGGCTGGGACTTGAAGCGTAGGAGAACGAGGGGTGATCTTATGGACATGTATAAAATCATGAGGAGCATAGATAGGGTGAATGCGCACAGGGGTGGCACTGTAGTGCAGCGGTTAGCATAACACTATTACAGCACCAGTGACCCGGGTTCAATTCTGGCCGCTGTCTGTAAGGAGTTTGTACGTTCTCCCCGTGTCTGCGTGGGTTTCCTCCGGGTGCTCCGGTTTCCTCCCACACTCCAAAGACGTATGGGTTAGGAAGCTGTGGGCGTGCTATGTTGGCGCCGGAAGCGTGGCAACACTTGCAGGCTGCCCCCAGAACACTCTACGCAGAAGATGCATTTCACTGTGTGTTTCGATGTACATGTGACTAATAAAGAAATATTTTATCTTATCTTTTTCCCAGGGTAGGGGAATCAAGAACAAGAGGGCATAAGTTTAAGGTGAGAGGGGAAAGATTTAAAAAGGGTTCTAAGTGGCAACTTCTTTGCACAGAGGGGGGTGGGTTTGTGGAACAGGCTGACAGAAGAAATGGATGCGGCAGGTACAATAACATTTAAGACACTTGGATAGGTACATGGATATGAGCCAAATGCAGGCAAATGGGACTAGCTTAGGTGAGCACCTTGGCTGGCACGGATGAGTTGGGCTGAAGGGCCTGTTTCTGTGATGTATTACTCTATGACTCTCGAAGTGAGAGAGAGGACAACCAAACAAGTTTCAATTAGAACGGGGACACAATCTGCTGATTTGTGACTTGAGAGCTTGCGATAGTTGTTTCCCCTCCCTGTAGTGTATGCAATAACCACATCTGAGGCTCTCCTGTGTGCCCTGTGGGTGTGGGAGGGGTGGTCAGAGACGAATGCTTACCTGAGCGTGTTTGGCACGCAGCTTGTTGAGGATGTTGGTGGCATCAAAACCAGCGTTGTCACACAGCTGCCGTGGGATCACCTCCAGGGCCTTGGCGTACGCCCCGATCAGCAGCTGCGGCTTGCCGGGGATGGTTCGAGAATAGTCCCGCAGGTATTTGGACACTTCCATCTCAATGGCACCTCCCCCGGCAACCACAGAGTCATTCTGCGAAAACGAGACGAAATGATTAACACATCTCACTGTTTCTGCTTCAAGACGGACAAGACCCGCATTAACTGAGTGAGCAAGTCAAAAGAACAACAGAGCCCACCCTTCACTGCGGTCATCCTCACCACTGAATACACCCATGCTTCAAAATACATTCAGAGAAGTACATGCATAGGGAGGATTTGGAGCGACTGTGCCAAATGCAGGCAAATGGATGACTTGGGCTGAAGGGCCTGTTTCCATGCTGTATTACTCTTTGACTTCCTACTAGCTGAATATGGGTTTAAGCCGTCAGAACAAAGTAGCTGGGCTGAAGTGGCATAATGCCACAAGCTTCTCTTTGCAAGATTTATGACTGACCTAACAACTCCACTTTCCTCTCTTAGGTCTTAATTCTCTTTTTCATCCTGCTATAGGAAAGAAACCATTAAACTGGAAAGAGTGCTGAGCAGACTTACGAGGATGTTGCTGGCACTCGAGGGACTGAGTTATGGTTGAGCAGGTTGGGACGTTTTGTAATGGAGCGTAGGAGACTGAGGGATGACCTTATAAAGATGTATAAAATCATGGGGGGATAGGGTGAATGCACTCAGTCTTTTTCCCAGGGTTGGGGAATCAAGAACTAGAGGGCACAGGTTTATGGTGAGGGGAGGAAGATCTGAGGGGCAACCTTTCCACCCAGAAAGTGGTCAGTATATGGAACGAGCTGCCAGAGGAAGTGGTTGAGGCAGGTACATTAACAACATTTCACAGACACATGGACAGAAAAGGTTTAGAGGGATATGGGCCAAACACAGGCAAATGGGACTAGCTTAGATAAGAATCTTGGTCGGCATGGACCAGTTGGGCAAAAGGGCCTGCTTCATGCTGTATGACTCCAAATCGAAAATACCAGAACATCATAAACTGATAGAATTTCCCTCCTAAAAACTAATTTTGTTTCAGAAGTGAGATTAGGTCTTCTAGATTCCTCTCTCAGCAGCTACACTGTCAAACCCTGTGAACAGTTCGGTTGTTGGGCCCTGTGACCCAAACATAGATTTGATGATCAGCAGGAGTACAGCTGACAAAATAGATCTGTTGTTGCAATGAACAAACTGCTCAAGGCAGTGATGATAAAAGATTCAATTTCAACAGTTAAAATAGAACTGGATAAACATGAAAAACTTTTAGAGAAAATGCAGAGGGGTGGGAGGAATTGGATAAATGTACCAAAGATCTGATATCAACAAGATGGGCTGAATGGCTTCCCTCTGAGTGGTATCATTCTATATATACAAGGGCCTTCCAGGAAAGAGGCAGCAAGAGAAATACTTTAGGTGTTTGAAAATGTAACTCTGTGCGGCAATTGTTACCACATTCTCAGGCTGGGCTGCCAAATGTAAATCGAACTGCAGGCAGGTTCTGATTCAATGGGGTGAGAGGAAATTCATAGCCCCTACTCCAGCTGAATAATACCCATTGTGCAGGCACCATACAAGCCCTGATTCAATCACTCATGATACCAGCAGCATCAGCAGCCTCTCTGTCTCATACAGTAATCTGACTACCATGAACATGGAATGCAGATTGGGGGGATGACCTGATAGAGACATACAAAGATCATGAGGGGCACAGGCAGGGTGAAATCACAGTCTTTTTCCTAGGGAGACGGTGCTATAAACAAGAGGACATAGGTTTAAGATCAGAGGTGAGAGAATTAAAAGGGACATCAGGGGCAACTTCTTCACACAAAAGGTGGTGCGTATTTGGAATGAGCTGCCAGAAATAGTGGTTCAGACGGGCACATTAGCAACATTTAAAAGCCATCTAGATAAGTACATGGATAGGAGAGGTTTAGAGGGCTATGGGCCAGATGCAGGCAGATGGGACTAGCTTGTTGAGCAACACTCTCAGCATGGATAAGTTGGGCCGAAGGGCCTGTTTCCATGCTGTATGACTATGTTGCTTCGATTAACAGAAATTGAATCTTTGGGCTGCTCGGACTACTCAGCCCTCTTTCCATTTTCAGTTACAAGACCAATAAATCAGGAAAGCTACATCCTTCCAATTCCACGTTATTTTTAAGCTCTCACCTTGATGGCCCGTCTGACAATCATGATTGCATCATGAAGGGAGCGTTCTGTCTCATCCATGAACTGCTCTGAACCTCCTCGAAGAATGATTGTGCACGTCTTGGCCTTGGGGCACCCAGTGAAGAAATTGTACCTGGGGTGCAGGTAAAAGAGGTTACACGTTTCCGTTATAGATCCCCAAAACAAGCAACAGTTTACACCACAGAGAAGCTATGGCAGCTGTGGAAGAGAAAAGGAAGAAGAAAACGAACAGGCAGATAGTGGAGAGGACCCCAAGGGCTGTTCCCCTCGATAACAGGTTTTCCACTTTGGAAGCTGTTGAGGGGGATGACCTGCAGGGATCAAGCAGCAGTAGCCAGGTCTCTGGCACAGGGACTGGTCCTGCTGCTCAGAAGGGAAGGGAGGAGAAGAGGAAGGAAGTAGTGATAGGGGACTCGATAGTCAGGGAAACAGATAGGAGGTTCTGTGGCAGTGAGCATGAATCCCGGATGGTATGTTGCCTCCCAGGTGCCAGGGTCCGGGATGTTTCTGATCGGGTCCACAGGATTCTCGAGCAGGAGGGAGAACAGCCAGAAGTTGTGGTTCATGTTGGAGTTTATAGAGTGCCTCCGAGATGCATTCTTGGAGCAGCTGGTACGAGAGCCGACCAGGGAGAGGGCTATTCTGGATTTAGTGCTGTGTAATGAGCAGGATTTGATAAGAGAACTCGAAGTAAAGAAGCCATTGGGAGGCAGTGACCATAACATGATAAGTTTTTATCTGCAATTGGAGAGGGAAAAGGGCAAATCAGAAGGGTCAATTTTACAGTTGAACAAAGGAGACTATGGAGCCATGAGGGAGGAGCTGGCTAAAGTTGACTGGGCGGGCATCCTAGCAGAATTGTCAATGGAACAGCAATGGCAGGTATTCTTGGGAATAATGCACAAGGTGCAGGATCAGTTTGTTCCCCAGAGGAGGAAAGACTCAAAGAGGGGAAAGGGGCCACCGTGGCTGACAAAGGAAGTCAGAGATAGCATTGTGTTGAAAAGGACGAAGTATGGCAGAGCCAAGCTGAGTGGGAAGATAGAAGATTGGGAAATTTTTGTGCAGCAGAACTTAACTAAAAAGGTAATTCGGGAAGAAAAAATGAGGTACGAAGGCAAGCTAGCCAGGAATATTAAGGAGGATAGCAAAAGCTTTTTTAGGTATGTGAAGCGAAAGAAGTTAGTTAGGAACAATGTTAGGCCCTTGAAGACCGAATCGGGTGAAATTATTACAGGAAACAGTCGAATTTAGTAAGTACTTTGGATCTGTCTTCACGAGGGAAGACGTAAGAAATCTCCCAGAGGTAAGGATGGACAAAAGGCAGAGGGTGACAGAGGAACTGAAGTGGATTGACATTAGGAAAGAAATGGTGATGGGTAGACTAATGGGGCTGAAGACTGACAAATCCCCAGGTCCAGATGGGTCTGCATCCCAGGGTACTAAAGGAGGTGGCTCTAGAAATTGTGGATGCATTAGTGATCATTTTCCGATGTTCCTTAGATTCGGGGTCAGTTCCTGAGGATTGGAGAATGGCTAATGTTATCCCACTTTTTAAGAAAGGAGGGAGGGGGAAAACGGGGAACTATCGTCCAGTTAGCCTAACATCTGTGGTGGGCAAGATGCTAGAGTCCATTATTAAGGATGAAATAGCGGCATATTTGGATAGCAATGATAGGATTGGGTCGAGTCAACATGGATTTACCAAGGGCAAATCATGCTTGACTAATCTACTGGAGTTTTTTTGAGGATGTAACCAGGAAAATAGACGAGGGAGATTCAGTGGATGTTGTATACCTCGACTTTCAGAAGGCATTTGATAAAGTGCCGCACAGGAGATTGGTGGGTAAAATTAGGGCTCATGGAATTGGGGGGCGGGTATTAACATGGATAGAAAACTGGTTGGCAGATAGGAAACAAAGGGTAGGGGTGAGTGGATGTTTCTCAGAATGGCAGGCCGTGACTAGTGGGGTGCCACAGGGCTCGGTGCTGGGAGCGCAGCTGTTTACGATCTATGTTGATGATTTAGATGAAGGCATTGTGAATAACATTAGCAAGTTTGCTGATGATACAAAGTTGGGTGGCAGTGCGACGTGTAGAGGAAGTTAGGAGAATTCAAGGTGATTTGGATAGGTTGGGTAAGTGAGCAGATACTTGGCAGGTGAAGTTTAATGTGGATAAGTGTGAGGTTCTCCACTTTGGGAGCAGGAACAGGAAGGCGGATTATTATCTGAATGGTGTGGAGTTAGGTAAGGGGGAAATACAAAGGGATCTAGGAGTCCTTGTTCGTCAGTCACTGAAAGTGAATGAGCAAGTGCAGCAGGCAGTGATGAAGGCTAATGGAATGTTGGCCTGTATTACAAGGGGAATTGAGTACAAAAGCAAAGAGATTCTTTTGCATTTGTACAGGGCCCTGGTGAGACCATTCCTGGAGTACTGTGTACAGTTTTGGTCTCCAGGGTTAAGGAAGGATATCCTGGCTATAGAGGGCGTGCAGTGTAGGTTTACGAGGTTAATTCGGGGATGTCGGGACTGTCTTATGCTGAGAGGTTGGAGAGACTGGGATTGTACACGCTGGAATTGAGAAGATTGAGAGGGAATCTGATTGAAATATACAGGATTATTAAGGGATTGGACAAGATAGAGACAGGAAATATGTTCCAGATGTTGGGGAAGTCCAGGACCAGGGGGCATGATTTAAGGGCTAGGCCATTTAGGACAGAGGGGAGGAAACACTTTTTCTCCCAGAGGGTTGTGAATTTGTGGAATGCACTGCCTCAGAGGGCAGTGGAGGCCAATTCTCTGGGCACTTTCAAGAAGGAGCTAGATAGGTTTCTTATAGATAGGGGAATCAAGGGATATGGGGACAAGGCAGGAACAGGATATTGATTGTTGAGGATCAGCCATGATCTCAAAATGGCGGTGCAGACTCGAAGGGCCGAATGGTCTACTTCTGCTCCTATTGTCTATTGTACCAACGACATAGGTAGGAAGAGAGATGAGGTCCTGAAAAGTGAGTTTAGGGAGCTAGGCAGAAGGCTGAAGAACAGGACCTCAGGGGTAGCGATCTCGGGATCGCTGCCAGTGCCACACGATAGCGAAGGTAGGAATAGGAGGAGATGGCAGATGAATGCGTGGCTGAGGAGTTGGTGCAGGAGGGAAGGTTTTAGATTTTTGGATCATTGGGATCTCTTCAGGGGAAGGTGGGACCTGTACGGAGAGGACGGGTTACACCTGAACCTGAGGGGGGCCAATATCCTTGCAGGCAGGTTTGCTAGGGTGTTTGCGAGGGTTTAAACTAGTTTGTGAGGGGGACGGGAACCAGAGGGGTAGGTCAGAAGAAGGGGATGGGGAAAAGTCAGATCTAACAGGCAGAGAGGCTTTGAGGGAAAAGCAAGAGTACAGGCTATAAAAGTAGAAAGGTGGATGGGCTAAAGTGCATTTACTTAAATGCAAGTATTAGGAATAAGGGTGATGAACTGAGAGCTTGGATAAATACATGGGACTATGATATTGTGGCTCTTGCAGAGACTTGGCTGGCACCAGGGCAGGAATGGATATTGAATATTCCAGGTTTTCAGTGCTTTAAAAGGGATAGGGAGGGGAGGAGAAGAGGAGGAGGGGTGGCGTTACTGGTCAGGGATACTATTACAGCTGCAGAAAGGGTGGATAATGTAGCAGGATCCTCTCTAGAGTCAGTATGGGTGGAAGTCAGGAACAAGAAAGGAGCAGTTACTCTACTGGGGGTATTCTACAGGCCCCCCAGTAGCAGCAGGGATACTGAGGAGCAGATTGGGAGGCAGATTTTGGAACGGTGCAAGAACAGCAGGTTTGTTATCATGGGAGACTTCAACTTCCCAAATATTGATTGGCACCTGCTTAGTGCCAAAGGTGTAGACGGGGCGGAGTTTTTTTTAGGTGTGTACAGGACAGATTCCTGTCACAGTATGTTGACAGGCCGACTAGAGGGAATGCCATACTAGATCTAGTTTTAGGTAATGAACTGGGTCAGGTGACAGATCTCTCGGTGGGTGAGCAGTTGGGGGACAGTGACCACTGCTCCATAACCTTTAGCATTGTCATGGACAAGGATAGGAGCAAAGAGGATGGGAAGATATTTAACTGGGGAAAGGCGAATTATGAGGCTATAAGGCTAGAACTTGGGAGTGTAAATTGGGATGACGTTTTTGAAGGGAAATGTACTATGGAGAGGTGATCGCTGTTCAGGGATCTCTTGCAGGATGTTAGGGATAAATTTGTCCCAGTGAGGCAGAGAAAGAATAGCAGGGTGAAGGAACCATGGGTGACAAGAGAGGTGGAACACAGGTGGATAGGGTAGTTCTTATGGGATGTTAGCTTTCATAAGTCGTGGGATTGAGTTTAAGAGCCGCGAGGTAATGATGCAGCTCTACAAAACTGGTTAGACCACACTTGGGGTACTGTGTCCAGTTCTGGTCGCCTCATTATAGGAAGGATGTGGAAGCGTTGGAAAGGGTGTGGAGGAGATTTACCAGGATGCTGCCTGGATTGGAGAGTGTGGATTATGAGGAGAGACTTAAGGGCTTTACTCATTGGAGAGAAGGAGGATGAGAGGAGATATGATAGAGGTGTACAAAATATTAAGAGGAATAGATAGACTGGACAGCCAGCGCCTCTTTCCCAGGGCACCAATGTTCAATACAGGAGGGCGTGGCTTTCAGGTAATGGGTGGGAAGTTCAAGGGAGATATCAGAGAGAGGTTTTTCACCCAGAGAGTGGTTGATACATGGAATGCACTGCCTGGGGTGGTGGTGGAGGCTGATACGTTGGTCAAGTTCAAGAGATTGTTAGGTAAGCACATGGAGGAATTTAAAATAGGGGGATATGTGGGAGGAAGGGGTTAGTCTTCGGCGTGGTTTAAAGGTCGGCATAACATGGTGGGCCGAAGGGCCTGTATTGTGCTGTATTGTTCTATGGTTCTATGATGTACATAGGGTAGATGGTACGAAATCTTTACCCAAAACAGAGGTGTCTAAAATCACAGGGCAAAGGTTTAAGGTAAAAGAGGTAGGAGGTTCAGAGGGAACCCAAGCAAGAAATTTTTCACCCAGAAGGTTTTGGAATCTGCAATGCACTGCCCAAGGGGGTGGTGGAGGCAGATACTCTTATAACATGTAGTGAAGCACTTAAACTGCCAAGGCGTAGTAGGCGAAGGACAAAGTGCTGGAAAATAAGATTAACACAGATGGGTACTTGAGGGCCCATGTCCTTGCCGATCAAAGGGCCTGTTTCTGTGCTGTATGGCTCTTTTTTGTTCATCTGTACCAGTTGGCCACATTTAGCATTCGTTCTACAAAACAGTTTCTCTCTCAGCTTTTTCAAGATTACACCTCATTTACCTTTCCACCCTATCTAAGGGACATGGGTGTTGTTTTGTCCAATTGTATGTGCTGCCTAAGTCATTCTGGCCACCTCTGCTAATTCCAATGTCCACTCTGATTTAACTAGTTTCTGAATCCAGGTCCTTTGTACAAACCAGAAGCAGCAGTGGTGCCAACGCTGAGGTCCAAATCAACTCATTCAGCATTAGTACCACCAGCACTGAAGCCTTGTGAGTCGGAAATAAGTTACATCCACTATATGCAATTATACTGCCAGTGTGTGGCCTAGGTCAATTATATTTTTTTGGTCCATACACTAACACCAGTCTGGAACTGCTGTCATGTGATAAAATGGACTCTTGGCCTCACAATCTACCTCATTATGACCTTGCACCTTATTGTCTGCCTGCACTGCATTTTCTCTATAACTATAACACTTTATTCTGCATTCTGTTATTGTTTTCCCTTGTACTAACTCAATGCACTGTGTAATGATTGACCTGTATGAAAAAGTTGTCTTGCATACCGTTCAATGTACCTCGGTACAAGTGACAATAACAAACCAATTCCAATAAATTCATGGTGAGATTCCAGGAATGAACCAACAAGTAGATGCTGGGTTACAAACCATGCAGATGGAAACCAAGTCTTGGTTACCTTTCACTTCCAACCTGGACCTCCTCAAACTGCTCACACTGTCCCAGCACATCATCTGTCATGGCATTAACGCTGGTCTGAATGGAACCACCACAGGCCTACAGGAAGGACAAAAAACACAAACACGTTTGCGGAGACTCAACACATGCACCCATTCCATTAACATCAAGCAGTACTGTCGTGTCTCTTGGATCCTGACTATTCTAAATACATCCTGCCACGATGGCTGCGCAGTCAAATGGTCAACCAATTTCCGTGACAAGCCCTGCAGGTGAACAAGGGGTTGGTTCTGAACTGGAATACAGCAAGGGTTAACCTCTCAATAAGAAACATGGAAAAAAAGTAAGAGAACCACATTAACACTTCTCTCCTACATAACTCAAACCCAACAACTGCTCACCTTTTAACGAGAATAAAGCAGACTGAACCAACATAACGGTTTCATTAACTCCAGACAAGATCACAAGACAATTTTATTAGCAATAAAAAAAGAAAATGTTGGAGGTGCTTGGGTCAGGCAGCATCTGAAACTTTCACCAGACACTTTCCCACTTTTTTTTTAAAGTTCTGAAGGAAGATCACTGACCTGAAATGTTAACACTCCGCAGATGCTGCCTGACCCACTACTCTCTACATTTTCTGTTTTATTTTCAGATCTCCAGAGTCTGCAGCTTTTTATTAACAATTTCACGGGTATGAGCAACCACTTATTGCAGCAGGCCTTATACTGTGATCTAATGTCAGTCGCACAACTCATTAGTGAGACCTGTGACAGAAGCAGATCCCACTCCCAGATCTACCAACAGCCAAGTTGCATGTAGTACACACTCCCGACAGCACATTTCCATTCAAGCATTTTACCAATTAAACTCTGCAAAATCACTGACCATCATGGTCCGCTTGAGATCCTCCTCTGGGACCCTGCCAGCACAGAACAGGTCCCTATCTGCAAAATATTGGGTCGCCACATCTCCTATGGGAAGTTTGGACAGCACAACCTTAGCTCCGGACTGGTATATCTTCTCAAGCTTGTCATAAAGAATATTCCACTCAGCATCAACAATGGCCTGATAGTCCTAGAAACAGTAAGAAACCAGAGTAATTAATAGTAAGATCAAGTAAAGAGTGGAACTAGGTTGTATGGTGCAGCGTGGTGCGGCAATACATTAGTACAATTGTCATTTATTTCCATGCACAAGGGTTCAGAAATTGTCAGCAGGTATGCACAAGGAAGCAGAGGCACAGTTTCAGGTTAACTCTACTTCTCTCTCCATAGTTGCTGCCTGTTTTATCGGTTATCTCCTGCATTTTCGGTTTTTATTTCAGATTCACACTACTTCAGATCCAAGGCAAGCCTCCTGAATTTGGACCCAGCTGCAATGGTTTCACACACTGGCTGTTAGAGCACAGGAGCACCACAGGAGGCCACTGCTATCAAACTCAGAAAGAGTGAGAGTAAAGCCTGTGCAGACTTGACGTAAAACACTTCTTCTCACCCCACACATGCTGTGGGCTTCATAGGGCACTCCTGGGGTAGCAGGGAATTAATTCATTAAACAGTAAAAGCCTGGTTACAATCTAAAACCAGATGTTCAGAATAAACAACAGAAGTCCAAATCTAAGCCAGCCAGTATCCTGCCATTTCTAAACTTGTCTTGCAAAGACAAATCAGATGAACGTAGCAACCCAGCTGGCTGAGACAAGCAATATCAAAATCAGCCGACCACTGCCCCTGTCGATTCTCCTGAACCCATACACTTCGTACAAAGTGAAGGTGACATATGAGTACTTTATAAAAGGTCCAATGCATAGGAATTAACACATAGCAAAACAGACTTTTTAAAATTTCTCAGGGTCTGACTGTCGCTGGTGTTTCCAGCATTAGTTATCCATTTCTAATTGCTACTGAGAAGACAACAGCAAGCTGCTTTCTTGAAGTGCGCTAATCCATTTTGAGTTCCAGTTTATAGAAGCTACAACAGCGAAGGACTGGTGAGACATTTCAGGATGGTGAGCTATGTGGAGGGGAACTAGGTGTTCCCTTGCATCTGCTGCCATTGTCCTTCTTGGTGGTAGAGACTGCGGGTTTGGGAAGTGCTGAAGTAGCCTAGAGTGGAACATTGCAGTGCATCCCTAAACATTCACTGAAGCATTGTGAGCTGGTCGTGGAAGGAGTGAACGTTTAGGGTTGTGGATGGGCTCCAATCGATTGGGCTGCTTTGCCCTGGACGGTGCTGAGCTTCTTGGAACTGCATTCATCCAGGCCAAAGAATATTCAAACACACTCATATGTTGTTGATGGAGGCAGGGGAGTCAGCAAGGCTTTGGGGTGTCAGGAAGTGAGTCATTAGTTGCAGGATACAGAGCCTCTGACCTGCTCTTGCAGCCACTGTATCCATGTGCCTGGTCTAGTTGAGTTTCTAGTTAGTGGTGATTACAGGGGACATAGCAAAAGTCACTGAACGTCAAGGGTAGGTGATTAGACCATTGCTAGTTGGAAATGGTCATTGTCTGACCCTTCCGTGCTGTTTTACCTGAATGCTCTCCAGGTCTCTCATCTGAGGAGTGGTAAATGGAACTGAACATTTTGCAATCATCAGTGAACCCTCCCGCTGTTGAACCTGTGATGGAAGGAAGGTCACTGATGATCAGGTGAAGATGCATGGGCCTCAGACACTGACCTGAAGAATTCCTGGAGCTGTGATGATTAACCTCCAACAACCACAACCATCTTCCTTTGTGTGGGGTATGAGCTCAACTGTTGGATTTTTTACCCTTTGATGCCCACTGATTTCTGTTTCTGCACGCTCCTGCATCACACTCAGTCCATGGTCACCTTGATGTCAAGGAGTCTAAACATTGGTTAATCCATACTTGGTGGCCCCATTACAGGAAGGATGTGGAGATTTTGGAAAGGATCCTGGTAGAACCCAAAGTAAACATCAAGCAGGATATTGATGAGTAAATGCCACTTGACAGCACATCTTCCACCAGGCTGCCAATGACTGGGAGTAGACTGATTAGCTGGATTAGATTTATCCTACTCCTTGTGAACAGGACATACATTATCCAGCAGATGCCAGGACAGTAAAACTTAATGGAACATGATATTAAGAAATAGCTGAGAGCACTAGACACAGTAAAGGCCATGGAACCAGACAACATCTTGGTATTAACAATTCTCAATATTGCACCCAGTACTATTTTTGCGCAACAGTGTGCAGGGTATTCAGTGAGCAGAAGCTGATAACCAGACTAACACTCCCTCCACTTTCTGCACAAACACAGAACAGAATTAAAATTGATCTGCCCTCCACAGCACTGACCTCAACATTGTCCACCCGGATCTCTGCATTATCCTTCTCAGCTTTGAGCTCCAATTCCACATTCAGCAGTGCAATCCTCGGCTTGTTGTATTTCTTGGGTTGCATTTCAAATCCAGCGTAAGAGAATGTTTTCTTGAAGGCGACACCAGCTATCAATTGAGATTCCTATGAGCAGGACCAAAGATGAGAGAATTTCACTAAAGCTGGTAATTTCAAAAGAAAAGCCTTACGATTGGACAGGAGAGACAGTTAACATGTGGTCCAGCATTGTTTATATATAGGGAGAAGGTTTTCCACTGTTAACATGTGCAAGACCATCAGCAGCAAGACATTAGCAAGACCACATTTGGAGTACTGAGTACAGTTCTGGTCACCCTGCTCGAGGAAGGATGTCATTAGACTAGAAAGGTTACAGAAAAGATTTATGAGGATGTTACTGGGACTGGAGGGCTTGAATCATACGGGGAGGCTACTGTTTTCCTTGGAGCGTAGAAGGCTAAGGGGTGACCTTACAGAGGTTTATAAACTCATCAGGGGCATAGATAATGGTGAATGGTCACAGCCTTTTCCTCAGAGTAGGGGAGTCCAAAACTAATGACATAGGGTTAAAGTGAGAGGGGGAAGATTTAAAAGGCATCTGAGGTGCAAGTTTTTTTTATTACACAGAGGTTAATGGGTATATGGAACATGCTGCCGGAAGTTGTAGCGGTGGGTACAATTACAATATTTAAAATACTTTTTAAACAGGCACATGGATAGAAAAGGTTTAGCAGGACATGGGCTAAATGCAGGTAAATAGGACTAGCTCAGTTTGGCAACTTGGTCAGCATGGACAAATTGGACCCAAGGGCCCGTTTCCATGCTGGATGGCTCTACGACTCTATGACAACTGGGCCACCCACCATCTTAACTAATGGATTTCAACTCAAATAAATAGTCAAGGATCAATCTGACAATTAGACAGAAGTTACAGAATGTTGAATTGTCTAGTTGCTGAGCCTGCAGTACATTATGGGTCTGCAAGGGCAGAGTGCTGATAACTCTGCTAGCATTCCACAGATCCTTGCAGTACAGCTCCTCCCCAGTTAGGAATGCCTGACTTGTGCACAGCCCATACATACGAATGACCGTTTGAGAGACCAGCGGGATGGATATGTTGGCTGCCATAGAACTGCAGGCAACTTCCACCATGGGGGAGCTTGGTTCACAGCAATATCATTGCATCTTGCAGAGAAATCTGAATGGCAGCGTTAAATGCCCTGGTTTAACTACAAATTGTCATTGGTTGGTCTATGTTTTTGTCTAAATATATTGCGGGCATCCACATTTCTGGGTTACAAACAGTTCTCAGGAATAGAACCTTGTCATAACCTGGGTAGGACCCATATGTAGAAATTCCCAGGACTAAATAAAGCTGCAGTAGATACACGTGATCTCTATCTCCAAAGAATCAAGTCAGCAAGTAAAGGTTATAGTAAACATCATTGTTACAACCACATGGATTAGAAGAAGCATAAGAAGAGAAGAGCCAGCAGGTCTTCGGCAAAGTAACAGAGAATTCAAAAAGTTAGAAGAGCTGAGACTTTCAAATCACATCTGATTATGCATCACACATCAATAGCACAACTGAAGATCATGAGGTTAATGGCAGTGGGAGTAGAGTATGAAACTGAGTAGGACAAAACACTGAAGTAGTGATGAATATTTTTCAGACCTGAGAAAGGTAAACAGCTGACTGTCAGGGGTCATTATCAGAACTAACAGATATTACACAACACAACTTCAGTTTACAAATGACATATTCTTAAAAATGTAATAAATAGCAAAGACAACACAGGAAACTTCAGGAAGACAGGAGAGGTGAAATGGGCATGGCTGTTGGCTTTCAACATGAAGAAATATATTTTGGAATGAAAAATTTAAACAAAACAGGTTCACATGTTGGTGTGTCAAGTTGATAAAAGCTTCTTGGTTTAATAGAGGAATAAAATACAAAAGCACTAGGTTATGTTAAGCCTATAAAACCAGAAGAACCTTTTAAAAAAAACATTAAGCTATAATGGAGAGCTGTGTAAAATTCCCTTTAGTATTTTTTCTTAGCCTCATTAATATTTTAATGACTAGAAATAGCTGCTGATAGAATACTGACTTCCAAACCACCTCCTTGAACTTTTTTTATTCCAATCATTTTCAGTGGGAGAAGGTCATCCAACATCATAACGGCATCCACCACCATTTTGGAGAAGAAACCTTTCTGCAAAGCAATCAGTTTGGAGCTGAGGGCAGTAGCAGCACATTTCTCAAAAAGCTCTCGTTGATGCCTGCATGGGCAGGAGAGAAGAAACAAAATGTTAAAAGGACCAAAATAAAAACTAAAGTCACAAGTTCATTCTCTATCTGCATCTGACCTGTTAAAAGAATTTCACAGCTACCCACTTGACCAACGGTCTATCCCTATCCATCACCATAAGCATTAACTGCCTTCACCGCCATAACACTGTAGAACAATGTGAAAATTGCAACACTTTGTAGAAATTTTTGACACAGGAGGGCATTTAGTTCATTGTGCCTGTGGTGGTAGATAAAAAAGTTATCCAGCATAATCCTACTTCTAACACCCAGTTTATAAGATTTCTTTATTAGTCACATGTACATCGAAACACACAGTGAAATTCATCTTTTGCATAGAGTGCTCTGGGGGCAGCCCACAAGTGTTGCCACGCTTCTGGCGCCAACACAGCATGCCCACAACTTCCTAACCTGTACATCTTTGGAATATGGGAGGAAACCAGAGCACCCAGAAGAAACCCACGCATACACAGAAAGAATGTACAAACTCCTTACAGACAGTGGCCAGAATTGAACCTGGGTCGCTGGCACTGTAAAGTGTTACGCTAACCGCTACACTACCGTACCCTGCAGGTTACATTTAAGAATGTTTTCAACGTGATCAGTATTTCTGGCTTTACTACCTTTTAGGGCAATATGTTCCAGACTTCCACCGTCTGGCTAAAAAAAAAAATTTCATTTCCTCTCGAATCCTTGCTCCAATTATTCTAAATCATCAGCCCTAGGCTTTTGACCCCTCTGGTAAGGGAAAATAGATCCTAAGAATTTACTTGGTCTAAGTCCCTCATAATTTTCTACACTTTAACTAAATATCTCCTCATAATCTCCTGTTCCAAAATACAGCCGATTCTTTTCTCATAACTATTTTCCAACCCTGGCAACACAGAATTACACAGGCTGCACAGCACAGAAACATACCACAATGCCCAACCAATCCATGCCAGGGTTTCTGCAACTCTCAAGCCTCTTCCAATCGTTACTCAACTAGATCCATTCCCTTCTCTCTCACGTCCAGCTAAATGCATCGCCACTATTCCCCTCATCCACTCCCTGTGGGGGCAAATTCCATACTCTCACCACTCTTTTCATTACGAATTCCCTGTTGCATTTCCGGTGACTATTTCACATTGATGATTTAAAAACATCAAGGCAAGGATGAGATTGCATTCCTTTACTCACAGCATTGTTAAGCTTTGCCACAGGGAGTTGCTGAGAGACCAAGATCAAGTTTAAGGGAATCAGTGGTGCCATGGAGAGAGATCAGGCCAGCAGGATTAGTGATAGCTTGCTCCAGCAAAGAGTCAGCCTAGACATGGATGTTTTACATGCTGAAGTGCATTGTCAATGTAACTTTTAATATTATTTTTTGATTATCAAATATTGGTTCAAATAATTACAGACTGGTGACTGTGGGTAATGTCTTCTCTCAGTTACCCTATGGCAAACTATAACACTATTACCAAGCTCACTTGACTTCTGATGTAAATACTGTGAATATACACGGAAAATACCTGTACATTGTTACCACAGATGTACACACTGAGACAATCACACTTACTCCTTGTTGTCCTTTTTCACAGTTACAGCAATGGATTTAATTTTTTCCACAGCCTGTTCCAGGAAACAAAAAAATAAAATCATTTACATAGTTAAAGATAACAAAAACACTAATTAGACAGTAGGAAAACCTCAAAGTTTATAACATCAAACTGCTTTGCTGTGTGTAGAGCACTTCACAGTCATAGTAGTTTAAACTGGAACTTAGAAGGCAGCCAACCTACACACAACAAGCTGCCACAAGCAGCAATGTGATAGTGACCAGATAATCTGTTTAGTGATGTTGATGAGAGGCACTAATACTGGCCCACTGCACAGAAGAGAGCTTCCGTATCTTTCAGTCATGAACCTTAGAGGAAATATCTGTGATTGTGAATCTGATATAACATCGGGGAATCTCTCCAGTGTTAATCCCATTTATTTAGCACCTTTAAAGTAGTAAAATACCTCAAACTATGTCACAGGAGCAAAAACAATAAAGATCAACACCAAAGCAAGAAGAACACAGAAGAGGGATTGTGAAAAGTTTGGTCCAAGGTAGATTTCAAGCAGATTTGTGAAGGAAAGTTAAATGGAAAGGGAGGGAGTTCTACAGTGCAAGCCTTAGACAAATGCAAGCCAATGCATTTTGAAAGGTCAAATACAAGGGGAATATGTAAATAGAAAAAATCCTTAGGAGCATGGATGTACAGAGGGCTCTGGTCAGACATATGAACAGGCAGGCACTAGAGGATATGGATCATGTGCAAGCACATGGGATTAGTTTAGATTAGCACCATGGTCTGCATAAACACGGCAGGCCAAAGAGCTGTGCTGTAATAAGAGGCGAGCCAGTCAGGGGATGCACTTTCCAGGAAACTGCAGTAATGCAAGATTGGAGAAATGCCAACTTTCTAAATGCATTTTCAGGAAAGCAATGAGCCGTGAATCTCTCTGTTAAATCTTAGCCATCCATTGTAAGGTAATCAAGGAGGCCATTACCAGCTGGGTGGCTGTACGAAAGGATCGGATAATAATCTGGGGGTGAAGCCCCTCTTCCACGTATGATTTGATCTGTCTTAGGAATTCTGCAGCCAAGAGAGTAACTGATGTGGTCCCATCGCCCACCTGGAAACATAAGAACAGTCAACTTACTAACTTTATATGATTTCTAATCTATAACTATCAAGCACTCAAGTGGCTGTGAGAGCACGATTTGTGATCCCAACCAAGAGTGGGGAAAAGCAATTTGTTTTACCTCAGCATCTTGTGATTTTGCGATGTCTACAAGGGTTTTTGCAGCTGGGTGAACAACATCAAGCAGCTTCAAGATGGTGGCCCCATCATTTGAAATGGTAGCTTTCCCTTTTAACAAAAATTATGCACAGTTAAACTTGGGATAGTGCAAGAAACTGTAAACCCCCAAAATGGGAAAATATATGTACGCAACAGTAATGCACAGAAACCCTGCCAATTATGCAATATACATCAGCTGAAATGCCAAGTTGGTCCTACATGGACTGGCTGGGCAGGACACCAAACAGAACTGACATCAACACTCTGCACTGGGCCATTTTGATTTATATTTAGGGGTCAGCTGCACTGTAGTCTGGATGTTATTTGGGAACAGTACCATCTTTGGGTAGTGTTGAATGAACAGTTTGCAATAACAGGTGACCCTTGCGTTCAGAAATCATTATGAATTTATTCAAAAAAAAGTAAATAAATCAACACAAACTTATTTTTTTTAACAACTTGCATTTCTTGAAGCACGCACAGATGACACGGCTTTGCATTGCGGAAAAATCGGGATACGGACCGTTTTCTAGGAACACAGCCCCCTACCCCAACGTAGCAAGGGTTCGCCTGTACTCAACAAGCATAATGAATAAAACCCAAGTTAGTACAGCATAATAGGCAATGGTTATTTGAAACCACTGCATGGACCATGCACTGCTTGGCACAGTGTAATGTGTTCAATGGCCCTAAACATAATGAAATAAAACTAATCAGTTAAGTTCCTTGAACTGAAGCAATCTGGAGCAGCTCCTCAGCAATTTTTGAGCAAAACTAAACAGATTTGTGAAGATAGAAATGTCAGGACAAATTGCCCAGTGCCTTTACCTCTGTCATCCACAATCAGTTTGTCCATCCCACGTGGTCCCAGCGTGGTTCGAATGGCCTCAGCAATAACCTGACAGGCATTAATGTTACTGACCAGCTGTGGAATCCCTTGGGAAGTGTCTGTCCCCTCCTTCAGGAGGATAACTGGTGCGGACTGGGAAAGAAATGGAAGATTATATTGAATCAACTACTACATTTAAGCGGCATTTAGACAGATATTTAAATAGTCAAGGCACAGAATACAGTCCTAGTGCGGGAAAAAGGGATTAGTGTAGTTGAGCAAAATGGTTGACACAGACATAGTGGGCTGAAGGACTGTTTCTCTGCTACGATTCCATTAATTGTTGGTTATCAGTCTTAATGAGTCACTTTTTAAAAACTAAAATCTGGAGTACAAATTATCACCAACATTGAGAAGACAAAGTTGGTTCTTTAAAACTGGTATCAACTAAGTATCACAAGAAGAAGCTATCACTGTGCCTTTATTGTTTATTTACTGACAGAGCTCATTTTTCCACCTGGATCTTTTAAATCTTTCTTTAGAATATCTGACCCACTATTTTGAAGACTACTACAGCTGATTGTTTTCACCATCTACTGCATAAAATAATTCTGCCCCCCACACCCCCCCCCCCACCAAAAAAAGAACAACCTTTATTCCTGTGATAATTTTAAATTTAGTTCCTCTGATTAGGTGACCTGGTGATGGATAGTTCAAAATAGAAAGCCACACGGGAATCCATTCAGCCCAAAGTACCTGCGCTGACCTTTAGTTCTATACCCTTTTCTTCCTGTGATCCTGCCATACAAGTATTTATCAAATTCTCTTTTGAGAGTTACTTTGAACTTACTACTGTGCTCTTTCAAGCATATTCCAACTCACAGTTTAATGCCATTTCTAGTTCTTCTGCCAATAACTCAGGTTTCTAATCCTTCTACTCTCACAATAGTTTATTCTCACCATACTCAATACATTTCATGATTTTAAAATTTCTCCCAAAACATCTTCCCCAGTTCCTCATCATTGGTACCATTCCAGATAATAGCTTCTGCACTTTGTCCAGTATTTTTGCATGCTGTCAAAAATGCAGCACCAAGAATTTAAAATAACATTCTGCACAACATGGACAAGACCTAAACTTAAGGTTTATCTCGATTTAACTAGTCTTCAATGTGGTTGAAACTGGTGTTCAAGGCGGCAGCTCACCGCCACCTTCCCGAGAACAATGGGCTTGAAATTTGCAATGCTTTTCTTGCCAGTAGGGTATGAATTCTAAAAAAATGAGAAAAAGGACTACTTTCCTCTACACCTAGCACCCTACCATGTTATGTGCATTTCCTTACTTTGCTTACCCTCTCCAAATGTGATACCTCAGACTTGAGAATGAATCCCATTTGCCACTGTGCTGCCTATCTAACATCACTCCTTTGCTAGCTTGTATTTTTCTTTCTCACTGTCAAAAGACTGCCAAGTTACAGGGCCGCAGATTCCAGCTGAGGGGGTAAAACCGATTTTCCCCACTAATGCAGCACATCATTCTGTACTGCAATGGACTGTAGGGATAGTCTAAGGTGACAGCTTCAAGTGTTCCTTAATCAGTAACCTCTGAATCAGAAAATTGTGCTGCCAACAAACCAAAGAAAATGAATTGCTCAAGACAAACTTTTCTAGATTGTTCAAATTTACAAAGGTTTGCTTTAGTTGCTAATACGACCGGATCCTTGACTTCCTGACAAACAGACCACAATCAGTGAGGATAGGCAGCAACACCTCTGCCATGATTATTCTCAACACTGGTGCCCCACAAGGCTGCGTCCTCAGCCCCCTACTCTACTCCCTATACACGGACAACTGTGTAGCCAGATTCTGCCCTAATTCTATCTACAAGTTTGCAGATGACACCACCGTAATGGGCCATATCTCAAAATAACAATGAATCAGAGTACAGGAAGGAGATAGAGAAGCTAGGGCATAGATGAGGTGGATGGTAGCAGTCTTTCCCAGGGTAGTGGAGGCAAAACTAGGGGACAAAGGTTTCGGGTGAGAGGCAAAAGATTTAAAAGGGACCTGAGGGGCAAGTTTTTCCACGCAGAGGGTGGTGAGTATATGGAACGAGCTGCCAGAGGAAGTAGTTGAGGCAGGTACAATAGTATTATTTAGGAAGCACTTAGATAAGTAAATGCAGGGATGAGGTTTAGAGGGATATGGGCCGAATGCAGGAAATTGGGACGAGCTGGGTGGGCACTGTGGTCGGTATGGACTGGTTGGGCCGAAGGGCCTACATCCATGCTGGTATTGCTCTATGACTCTAGTGACATGGTGTCATGACAATAACCTTTCCCGCAATGTAGCAAAACAAAAGAGCTGGTCATTGACTTCAGGAAGGGGGGCAGTGCACACACTCCTGTTTACATCAACAGTGCTCAGGTTGAGAGGGATGAGAATTTGACGTTCCTAGGAGTGAACATCACCAAGAGCCTTCCTGGTCCAACCACGTAGATGCCACGACCAAGAAAGTTCACCAGCACCTCTACTTCTTCAGGAGGCTAAAGAAATTCAGCATGTCCCCTTTGACCCTCACCAATTTTATCAAGGCACCATAGAAAGCATCCTATCTGGATGCATCATGGCTTGGTATGGCAACTGTTCTGCCTGGGACCACAAGAAACTGCAGAGAGTTGTGGACACAGCTCAGCACATCACAGAAACCAGCCTCCCCTCCGTGGACTGTTTACAATTCTCAATGCCTCGGTAACGTGGCCAACATAATCAAAGACCCCACCCACCTGGACATTCTCTCTTCTCCCCTCTCCCATCGGGCAGAAGATACAAAAGCCTGAAAGCACGTACCACCAGGCTCAAGGACAGCTTCTATCCCGCTGTTAGAAGACTCTTGAATGGTCCCCTAGTACGATAAGGATGGACTCTTGACCTCACAATCTACCTCGTTATGGCCTTGCACCTTATTGTCTGCCTGCACTGCACTTTCTCTGTAACTATAACACTTTATCCTGCATTCTGTTATTGATTTCCCTTGTACTACCTCAATGCACTGTTATGAAATGATCTGATGGGATGCAAAACAAAGATTTTCACTGCACCTCGGTACCTGTGACAATAATAAACCAATTCCAATGGGAAGGATGTGATGGCCATTGAAAGGGTGCAGAGATTTACCAGCGATGAGGGACTTTAGCAACAAGGTTAGATTGGGTTCTTCTCCTCAGAGTGAAATGGTGGAAGGGAGATTTGATGGAGGTGCACAATATCATAACACAACTGATGGCAAAGGACAAGGGGTAGGGGTGGAGGCACACAAGGTTTAGGGCAAAGGGCATGAGAGAATGTTAGGGAAAACTTTTATATGTAGCAAGTAGCAATGAGCTGGAACTCCCTGCCACAAGGTTGTGGAAGCAGAGATAACTTTACAGTGAAAGGTCCTGACTTGAAACCTTAACTATGTTACACTTTCCACAGGCACTGAATGACCTGCTGAGCATTTCCAGCACTTCCTGTTTTTATTTCAATATACAGCTACTTGCTTTTCCTGTATTTGTAATTGCAGGCAAATTCTCCTGAATATCGTGAATAATATTTATATTAAAAATAGATTATGAAAATTACAAAAACAGATTATGTGGTCATTTTCTCACTGATGTCTAGGGAAGCATTCAGGTTGGTTGCCACACTTCTGACAAGGCTACTTCATTAATCAGCAAAATAGTGCAGACGCTGGAATTTTGAGACAAAACAGAATACTCCGGTACACTCGGGTCAGGCAGCATCCACAAGGAGACAGTGGAAGAGTTTTAACCTGAAATATAAACTCTTGTGTTTCTTCCACAGCTGCTCCCCAACAGAACGCTCCAGGATATTCTGCTCTATTTTGTTGGCTGGTAGGTACTTTCGAACAACCCAAGGCTGTCAGAGGCAGTGTAGGAAGGACCACCATTGTCATGATCCAGAGACTTGAGCATGAGAATCCAGGGGGTGGAAGGGGGAAGAAGACAACAACATGATGTACTACAGCCCGTCCAGCGGTGGTTTAGATTACTCAATGATTCCATATCAGATTAGCTTAGACGGGCATCTTGGTTGGCATAGATGAGTTGGGCCTAAGGGCCTGTTTCCGTGCTGTACAACTCTAGTGTATTGATAGGACAGTGCATCCCTGGAATAGTTTTGGTTTATTATTGTTGTCACATGTATTGGTATTGGTTTATTATTGTCACTTGTACCGAGGTACAGTGAAACCCTTGTCTGGCATACTGATCGTACAGGTCAATTCATTACACAGTGCAGTTACATTGAGTAAGTACAGAGTGCATTGATGCAGTACAGGTAAAAACAGTAACAGTACAGGGTAAAGTGTCACAGCTACAGAGAAAGTGCAGTGCAATAAGGTGCAAGGCAACAACAAGGTAGATCGTGAGGTCAGAGTCCATCTGATCGTATAAGGTACTGAGGTACAGTGAAACGCTTTGTTTCATAGGCAATCCAGACAGATCATTTCAGCACATCAGTAATATTGAGTTTAGTAGAAAGAAACAGAATGCAGAATGAAGTGTTGCAATTACAAAGAAAGTGCGATGCAGGCAGACAAATACAGTGCAAGGACCACGACGAGGTAGATTGCGAGATCAAGAGTTCATCTTTTAGTGTATGAGAGGTCTGTTCAAGAGAAACAAAGGACTGGAGGTGCTAGAATCTAGATGAGAAACACCATGATGCTGGAGGAACTCAGCAGGCCAGGCAGCATCTGTGGAGAAAAGCAAGCGGTCAACGTTTTGGGTCAGAACCCTTCTTCAGGATGCTGTTCAGAGTCCTGAAGAAGGGCCCTGACCTGAACCTTGACCGCCTGCTTTTCTCCACGGATGCTGCCTGCCTGCTGAGTTCCTCCAGCATCACAGTCTGTTCAAGAGTCCGATAACAGTGGGATAGAAGCTGTCCTTGAGTTTGGTGGTTCGTGCTCTCAGGCTTTTGCCTGATTGGTGGGGGGGGGGGGGGGGGGGGGGGCGCGGGGGTGAGACCAAGGTGGGAGAGGTGGGCCGAAGGGACTGTATTATGCTGTATTGTTCTGTGGTTTTAGGTCCTTGATTATGCGGGCTGCTTTCCTGAGGCAGTGGGAAGTGCAGATGGAATAAATGAGGGGAGGCTGGTTTGCGTGATGGACTGGGCTGCGTTCACAGCTCCCTGCAATTTCTTGCGGTCCTGGGCAGAGCAGTTGCCGTGTCAAGCCGCTGCAGTGAGGCAGTGCTGGGGAGAAGGGGGAATTGACGCCAGAACTCGGCACCA